>NC_057689.1:2813599-2823750 GCF_014466175.1 Vespula pensylvanica | reverse complement strand
ATCTATCCAAAACGATACCAATATAATAACCATGGTATTGTAGAAATATATAATACGTGGGAATCGATTCAACGTTTCTGACGATTTTTTTTTCCCAAAAGTGGATCGGTCACAGATGGAACGATAATAATTCATTCCACGATTCTCCCACATAGGAAAGGTGAAAGGTTCATTTGTGAAAGGTATCTGGATTCCTCTCACATCCTCCGTTTTAATCGTCCAATTTTAATGACCTACGAACCAAAACGATTGTCTTCAATTTATCGTTACGTAGTACGATATAGCTTGAGTTAAATTCATTATTTTATTGTATCTATTATATTATTAGTAGTTAAAAACGTACAATATGATTTCGATCAAAAGTCATGATACATGGATACTTCTAATTTTATACGATTTATGTAAAGGATGAGTCAAAAGTTTCTCTGTGATCTTTTTCTTAAATCTCGTAATTAAACTGGTATTTATAGGGTCAAGTTTATAGTTTTACGATTTACAAGAAAAAAAAAAAAAAAGAAAAAAAAAAGAAACATCAGCCTAAAAGAGCTCTTCAATCAATTTTTAAAAGATTAAAAAAAATTCTGGAACCTTTTGGTACGTTTCTTTATCTATTAAAAATGAAGATATCGTTGCGACTTTTTTTTTCGAGTTCTGTTCTTAAAAAATAAAAAGGAAAAAAAGCAAGAAAAGGAAAAGACAACGATACACGAACATAAGACAAATGAATTATACACGAATGAGGCCAATTATTATACAAAAACAGCGAATGGAGCAACAAAGGAAATCAGTACTAATCTATCCAAGTGGAATAAACGTGAAAAGGGCACGTGCGTGACGCGTGCAGTGAAAACATTGCGTAAGGGTTGCCGAGAGTTAAGTATTTCGGCGACATTTGGCCCGAACCGAGGAACCTATAATTATGCGGTTGTGAATACAGGTACATACTGTACTATCTGATTTTCCTACTCTATACAATTATCTATGATTGGTTGATATATTTTTAACGAAGCTACGTCATTGCACGATTACAAAATACAACGCGTCGAATTTATTCGATCAGAATTTTTCTTTTATACGTGTAAGTAAGTAATTATTTCAAATTAATACTTTCGATATTTATAAATAATTGAAAATATCATTAAATACATGTAATCGATACGATTCTGACATTTAATATTATTTATACTAATATAAAATATTTAACGATTAATTAATAAAAAATATTGATCGATTAAATAAAAATGATATCGAGTGATAATTGCAGTTTGATAACTGCAACTGTATATATATATATATATATATATATATATATATATATATATTTAATCGAAATAATTTGATCGAAAGATCGAGAGATTCTTTGATGAAAAGTTAGAAATAAAGAAAAAGTTGGCGATATAGTCATTGAATTATTTAAATCTCCTTCGTCTCGTTTCACTGAGGAATCAAGGTTAACTATGCTCTTTTTACGATCGATCTAATGTCGTATATCTAACTAGTCATTTTATCGTCTTTTGTAAATTTAAATGTAAGTACCTACTACGTTATTACCTATAATGTAAGTAGTTATATGGAAAATTGTTAAAAAGGACAAACTAGATTAGAGTAACATCGAAAACTATATTTACGAGAAACGTTATTACTTTTTTCTTTATATATATATTTACATATACATATATACATACATATATATATATTCATCCTTTATTTGTATCTTCTTTCACCATAAATCCCAAATACACCGCCAATAAAACAAAAAAGATAAAAAAAAGAAAATCAAAATTAAATCCAACGTCATCACAATCGCCTTTCATAACTCCACGCTGAAATGATTAATCTTCGATACTAATTCTACAATACTTCCTCTATTCGATTCAACACTATATCAAGAAAAAAAGTAATTTAAGATTTAAACTGCATCGAATCAACAGAAATTTTTCATTTAAATATTTTAATATGTACTACAAATTTTGTAAATTTGATCGCAAATTTTACGACATCTCTCTGAGAATAGTTCTGTAGGTATATAACTGGACATATAGAGATACAAAAGTATATACGGATACATATATGTGTACGTATACATGGAGAGAGAGAGAAAGAGAAAAAGAAAAAGAGAGAGAGAGACGGAAAGAGACAGAAAGATAGAGAGAGACAGAGACAGACAGACAGAGAGAGAGAGAGAGAGAGAGAGAGAGAGAAAGAGAGAGAGTGAAATATATCATGGAAACACGAATTACAGTGCTCCTTATCAGATCGATGAAGAGGCGGCACCGCTGCCCCCAGCAACGGGAACGGAGGAGGGGGGTGGTGGTAGAGGCATGCTCCGTCTACTACCCCCGCGTTCTATGCCTCGCGACGAATGGGGGTCGTGCCTGGGCTTTCAACCCCAACCAATATCTAGAGAACAGAGAGAGACGGAAACAGGGGAGAGCATGGCTTCCGCCTTCCTCTCGCTTTTCACGATTTCAGTTACGCGATCGGAAGTCGAGAGTGGTCATCGTACTATACGATACGCGAATTAAACAAATATATTTTCTTTTCTTTTGTTTTTTTCTTTCTGCCAAACGGATCAACCGATTACCTCGAAATATTTTAACATCGATAAAAAAGAAGAAGAAGAAGAAGAAGAAGAAGAAGAAGAAAAAAGAGATTCTTCGAAGGTGGGAAAAAGGGACGATCGTGAAAAGAAAAAGACAAAAATTATAAGTGAAAAGGCACGTGAAAGAATGGAAACAATAGAATATGCGAAAACGATCGATTGAAGAAACCGTGCGGGAAGGAGGAATCTTTTTTTTTTTAATATCGAAAAGAATTACGAATCATATTTTACGTCCAAGAGAATTGTCTACGATAATACGTAAGAAAATAATCGAACGATCGTAATTGATTTAGTTTTAATTGATTTGTCAAAGTTGTATTGGTTATAACTGGCAATGGACGACGGGATTAGGTTCGAAGGTGTAAAAAAGATGGACGCCGGGATAAGTACGACGGCGAATGATAGCGAGTAAAATAAAGTCGACGGCGAGTGTCGATTCGACAAATCAAATAATTCAGGACGCGTGTCCTAAGGTTGTTGGTAAGGGACACGTGTCGGTGTTTAGAAATATTTCCTGACACGCGTTGGGATTGCCTTGACACGTGTCTCTCTAACTATTCGTTTTTATCCATGTCTTGTGCGCGCATGTGTGTGTGTGTGTGGATGTGTGTATATTTATGTGGATGTGCATCCGAGATCCTTTGATCGTGATCGCGATGGATGTTAAAGGATTTCGAATTCCTGAGTACTCGAACACGAACGAAAAGACGGTCTATATATTCTAATCTCTTCTAATGCTCCATGAGATTTTTATAATAATCAGGGATGTAGATGTAAAATAAAAGAAGAAAGAGAAAAGAATAAAAGAGGAAGATGGAAAAGAGCGAATATCATAAGAAAGTTTGATTGATTTCACGAGACGAGAAAGGATCGTTTGATTTTGAACTGGTGAATTATAAAAAGAAAAAAAAAAAAAAGGAAGAAGGACGAGGAAACAAAAATTAGGAAAAATGTATTCCATGGACAATCTAGAATTGGACATAATGAATCGTCAATATATGTACGAGGCACATAGTTTTCTTGGTAATCCAGCGATTCCAGCTTTGCCTGCTCATTATGGTACACCAACGACGGCTAGCCTACCAACGATTCCATCGCAATTACCGTCGCATCCTTCCGGTAGTACCGGAAGTACAAGCGGTAGCGACGTTTATCCTTACGATGAGAACAGCAGTGACAACGAGAGCGTCTACAGCAGCGATCAAGAGAATCATGCGAGAGAGTAAGTTGTAATAAGTATATTTAAGAATCGTTGTTACGATGATGAGGAGTATCTTCCTATCTCGAAGCATATTGTTAAACGATCAATCATTATCAATCGTTTTTATATATTTATGCGATCACGTTCAATTTCGTATCATTTGCATGTTATAAAGATACGTATATGATTATTCTCACGTTTGTTTGAAGAAAATTATATATATATATATATATGTTTGTTAGATACGAAGGAATATATATAACTAATTTATCCAATATGGAAATTAATGAAAATTATTTACACAGTATACATTATAACGTTTAACGTTAAATATTAATTTCATTATCGCCAGTCGATCGATAAATCTTTATGTATTAACATACGATAGGAATATCATCGGTGTAATTAGAATATATTTGTCACAATAAAATAGATCATACAGATTGAAACTAATTTAGATTAACAAATTAGATCGTTTAGGACGAACGGTTAAATGTATGTTGAAAAATGATAAGCGAAAGATTATTTTAGAGACGTTAAATGATTCCTACGATTCTGGATTTTGAAATATGATGATCGATGATTGATCAATCGTTGATTTAGACGAAGCAGAAGCCGAAGTCGTGGCAGCAGACGAAACGGTGTCGGTGGGAAATGTCCAAGGCAGGCTGTTCAACAACGACAGGCTGCAAACATGCGTGAGAGGCGACGTATGCAGAACATAAACGACGCGTTCGAAGGTTTAAGGGCTCATATACCTACATTGCCCTACGAGAAGAGGTTATCGAAGGTCGACACTTTAAAACTGGCCATTGGTTATATAAAGTTCCTCAATGAACTTGTTCGTGCTGACAAAGGAAACGACCCTCTAACGGGAAACGGTGGTCATTCAAGGTGTTCTGGACGAGATGACACCAAGAAGATCATAGTTCGTGGTGAGGCCAATTATGATTGGATCCAATCGACTTATCCTAATTTTTATTTGTTTTTTTATTTATTTTTTCTTTTTTCTATGTCATCCAAAAGAAAGAACGATCATTGTTATAGAAAAGATTTCCCTTTTTTTTTTTTTTTGGATGAATTTTTTTGAACGTTTGTAAAATAAAAAATTAGAAAAAAAGAGATAATTTCGATGACATCGAAAAGCGTTCAAGAATACAAGACATCTACTGGATTAACTCGTGTCTAGAATAAACGATTGGATATATCTGACTGTTCACTAAAAATTCAGTCTATTATTTCTATATCGTTATACAAGTGTGACACCTGTGTGAAATATATAACGAATATAGAATATCTGGTCGCATACAGGAAACGAATAGAAATCCTAGTGTGTTATTTTCGTGATAGGGCAATCATAAATCATTTCACGACGAACTTTGAATGTGTTACTTTGAATTATGACGTTAACGACCTAACTATATTGATATACATTAAATAACACTTATTATTATTATCCATTAGATTCGGTGATATTATGTAATTATTTTTAATACGTTGTTACAATGGAAATTTCTAATGGGAAATAATATCATCAATTACATTATTTCAGGAAGCGGTGGCAATCCCTTTATCTCTCATTCTCTTTCCTGGTCAAGAGAATCGGACGTTTCGTCGAATGGTACTATGTATGCTAAGGTTTGGACGCCTGAAGATCCGAGAACAGCAAAAACCGGAACGACTTACGAGTAAAGAATTCTCTTTCATTTCCTTCCTGTCTTTTATCCATCTCCATCTTTGTCTTGATTAGATAAAAAAAAAAGAAGAAAAAAATAAGGAAAGGAAAAGAATATGAAAAAAAAAAAAAAAGAAGAAATAATCAACACCAGCCCTTCTCTTCCGACCTACTTCACCTCATCCTTTTGAGAATTCTTCAAATCTCGAAACAACCGAGGGATTTCGTAACGCGTGTTATTTAGTGTCTAAGATGGTGAAATTTATAAAAGATCAAATCGTCTAGTCTATCGTGAATTTCTAGAAGATCGAGCGGAAGAACTTCGCGAGGAAAAGAAAAGGAAAAAACAATGAGGAGAAAAAGAAAGAGAAGAAAGACAAATCTAATCTAGTCCAACTTCAATCGAGTCGAATAATTCGCTCTCGCGAATTGCGCGGACACGTGTAAAAGTGAACAACAACAACAAAAAAAATAAAGAGAAAAAAAGAATAGAAAGGAAAAAGTACTTTTGTGCAATTTTTGAATATTCGAAAAACGACGAACGAACGTAATCTGGAAAGAGACAAAGAATGAAAAGAAAATGAAAATAATCATTTTTAAGAACGAATTAATTAAGAACCAACATTCCTTCGACTCACATATATATATATATATATATATATATATATATATATACAATCGAGATACAAAACTGTAAATAAAAATTCTGTATATCGCCATATTTGAAAACCAACAAATTCGTCTAATTTTTATGAATATCGTTTACCTTTTATTTTTTTTCTTTTCTTCCACAAAATAAAATATTCAATTTATTAATTACGATAATAAAAGATCGCTTATCGTAATCCTTCGATAATTAAACATTTTTATTTGATCGAACGTAGATATATTTTTCGTCATTACTGTATAATAATAATAAAAAAAAAAAAAAAAAAAAAAGAAAAATCAAAAAAAGAAAACAAAACAAATCACACTGGGTTCTAATGAAATTTTTTTAAATTATAGAACGATGAGAAGTACAAGACCTTTTTTACGATTGAAAAGCACGTGACAAAGTCTAACAAAATTTAACGACAAAGTATGTTTCGAATAGAGAGATAGAGAGAGAGAAAAACTAACAGACGGACAGACAGAATTAGAGAAAGACAAGGATAGATGTAGTGGGCGGTGCGTCGATACTGCGGCGTCGCGACGCCCTGCGTCGTTCTCCGGGAGAAGAATGATGGCGGCGACGGCTGCGTACCTTCCCACGACGTCGATCCTTTCTTCCTTCCTTATTCGCCTTCCATTTCCTTGTCATTTTCGAACACGAACGACCAAAAGAACTTCTCTTTTCTCACACATCAATATATCTCTGTGTGTGTGTGTGTGGGTGGGTGGGTGTGTGTGTGTGTGTGCGTGCGTACGTGCGTGTGTAATATGGATAGATTATGAACAATCAAATCATTTTTAACTTGTTGGCAGATGCATGAAACATACGTATTTCGATTAACAAACAAATGGTACGAATATGACAACTGGAAAGGTTTTCGATCAATTGCATGATGCATCATAAGAAAAGAAGAATTGAAAGAGAATGTATTCTTTTATGAAAAAAAAAAAAGAAAAGAAAAGAAAAGAAAAAGAAATTCGTGACATTTTTCTTTCTTTTTTTTATTAACAAGTTAATGAAGAACCATGAACGTTTACTTGAATCAACTGCATGATCTATCATAAAAAAGAAAAAAGGAAGAAGAAATAGAAAAAATGTGTTCTTTCGTTAAAAAAAAGAAAAGAAAAAAGAACAACGCAATGTTTTCTTATAATTAGCAAGTTAACGAAAAACTTCTTCTTACTGATGCTTACGATTACATTCTGATAATCTGCCTTTGAAAAAATATGCAAAGTTATTTTCATCAAATATCTTCAAAGAATTAAAAATTTTAATATTACAAAGAGAGATAGAAAGAGAGAGAGAGAGAGAGAGAGAGAGAGAGAGAGAGAGAGAGAGAGAGAGAGAGAGAGAGAGAAAGAAAGAAGATACAGTGTATCCCGAGTCGCTATCAGCTGTGAAAACATTCTTGTTTATAGACACCGTTGTACAATGAGGTGTAATTGAATCCGTATTACACCGTGGGGGTGCCCGGTGCTCCAGACCTAAACCGAAAATGCACCAGACCCTTTTCGAATCGAATCGGTAGTAGCTAGCTAGCGGAACGCCCTTTTGCTACCGCTATATGAACACATTTGGAGGGTTAGAAAAAGAGGGTGGTGGGAGGGAAGAGGAATGTTTAATGGTGGTGGTACTGCTGCTGTCTGTATTTAACGGTTCGAGAAATCGAGGGGAGTCTACGTCGATTTGTGGACAATTAGGAACAATTTCATGTTCTCTCGAAAAAGAGGGAGAGAGAGACAAAGAGGGTTGAAAGAAAGAGGATGAGAAGAAGAGAAAAGAATTTGTCAACGTCATCCTCGTAAACATTTTCTTACAATTAGTAACATTCATTAGAACCCTTTTCTGTGTTCCACGCGTTCTTCCTCGTCATTTTGTTTTAGTTATTGAAAAAGAAAAAAAAGAGGAAAGAAAAAGAATTTGATGACATTTCTTTTCTCTCTCTCTCTCTCTCTCTCTCTCTCTCTTTTTCCTTTTTTTCTGTTTTTTATAGATGAAAATAGAGAGAATATTTCTTAGTATGCTGTAAAAATAAAAGAAGAAGAAAAAAGTCATTAAAGTGAAACATAGTAGGACATTTTCTAGATCTTTTTTTTTTTTTTCTTATAAATAAATTTTTATAAAAAGCAGATATTTTTTTTTGTTTTACTTTGTAAATAAAAAATGATCATACACGCTATCAAGTTATTACGATATTTGCTCTATATATATTGGATCAATTATTGTATATGTGAGATTAGAAAAAATAGATATGTGTATATATATATATATATATATATATATATATATATATATATAAGACGAGATAATTATCACTCAAAGCGTTTAATACACAATGATCGTATACGTATATATATATATATATACATATCACTTTCTCGTAGGATTAATGGTAATACTCGTGTAATACAGGATAGATTACTTATCCTGTATAGTTTACGCAGGTGTGTCGATACACCTGCGTTTATCGCTCAAAATGCTTGGCCCTTATCAGAAAGGACTTTGCGATGTACGCACAACGTGAAATAATAATCGAGCGATATCGTCGCTCTTATAATTTGTGTGATCGATGCGTGAAAAAAAAAGAAAAGAAAAGAAAAGAAAACAAATCTTTCTCGTTATGTCATACGTTTGTATAACCTTCGAAATTATTTTATTTTAATTATTTATTCTCTCTCTTTCTCTCTCTCTCTCTCTCCCTCTCTCGAGATTATAAAAAAGAAAAAGAATAAAGAAGAAAAAAAAATTATGGAGATGTACGGAGGGGGTAAGTGCGAAAACTCGATACACAGTACTAGATCGGATTTAATCGGCTCGAACGTCATGGTGTTAAGACCCCGTGAAAATTAGCAAACCATAGAGACCACGTCGTCTCATAGGTCGTCCCATACGATAGTAATATATAGGGTGCATTGGGGGCGCATTAAAGGTCGACCGACCCTCTTGTCGCGAAGGGCTAAGAGACGCACTTGTGTTGATCCTCGCAGCTGGAGTGACACATAAAAGTAGATATTCATTCTCGATTCACAACGTCCTAATAAAAGCTACATCCTTCTTCGCGCATCGTATAAATATTTTACAAAAGATTGAGAGAGAAATGAAGAAACAGAAAAAAAGAAAGAGAGAGAAAGTAAAATTATTTCATACATAATAAACGCAAGGATGAAACGCAAAGAAGGATGATCTATCGTTAATTATGAAGAATGATTTTACGTTCTGACGTAATCCGAAAGAGAGAGAAACAAAGAATTTATCGACTCCGACCAAAAAAAAAAAAAAAAAAAAGAAGAAGAAATAAAAACAAAATAAAAATTCAAATTCTAAACGTATAAATGCACATACGCGTAGATGCAAGGTGCAAAAAAAAAGGAAAGGAAAGAAAAAAATAAAGGAAAAAAAAAAAAAAATTAGAGAGAAACGTGTCATTTTAATTCCGAAGGGTGCGAGGCGTTATCGAGTCGAGTAAAAGAGAGCATCTATCCGCTACTCTAAGCCCTTTCGCGATTGTGTCCCCTCTGTCCATAGAAATAGGGCTAGGCAAATACCTGGACAGCTGCACCCCTGAAGCGGTTTCTAAAGTCCGCCAAAATCCACCCCTCGCGAACGATCACTTCTAGAGATCGCTTTCGCGCTTTTGCACTACCTTCTCCCTCACCCTCTACCCTTCATCTATTTTATCCACCTTCTCCTCCTCTTCTTCCTCCTCTTCCACCTCCTTTTTTTAACTATCCCAACGATCTTCATTGTATTTCGATTAGCTAGCCACCGTACCAAACTAAATACCAAATCCAACTCCCTATATACATTCTCAACGTTCTATGCTATTGTGTTTTAATAACAGTTTTATTAGCAACGTTTATATTATTTTCTTTTTTTACGCCTGTCGAAAATTAATATCAATAATTTTGATATGGTATGGAGAAACGAGAAAATTAATTAAATAATTAATTGATCGATTAATTAATTTCTATTCGAACGAATTTTTCTTATTTAATTTTTATTTATTTTCTTTCTTTTTTTT
>NC_057689.1:2792458-2813589 GCF_014466175.1 Vespula pensylvanica | reverse complement strand
TTGTAGTCATCCAACTTCGAAGTTAGGTGAAACTCGTACATCAGCCGGTGATTATAAATGTGATCTATTTACTAATTGTAAGTTGTAATCGAATAAGTGTTACTTGAATTTTGCTTTTAAATTGCATGAATACGAATGATTTTTCAAGAACGAATGTGTATTTATGTTTTTTGTGCTTTTTCCTTATGGAAGACAAAATAATTTTTAAACAATTCAAATTCAAATGACAAAATGAAAAAAAAAAATATATATATATATATGATTTAGATCACTTTTTATAGACCGGTATTATTTTTTTCTGTAATTCTTTTTTTTAAATCCTATTCCATTTTTTCATCATACAATCAATATGTTAACGTTCGCCAAATATATGCGTTATTAGAGAGAAAGAGACAGAGAATTTATTGTTAAATAATTTTTTTTCTTGTTCGTCACTTCATATTCAAAAAATTAATGTTTGCCAATTGTAAACAAAAACAATCACGAGTTTCACAATATATAATTTTTGTTTCGATAAAAATTTGATAAAAAACAAAAAAAAAAAAAAGAAAGAAAAGAAAATACAAAAATTGCAAGAATTAATACAAAAAAATTGAAAGATATTTTTTATAATCCATAAATGCAAGGGGCTGTTGAAACGATGGTTAAAAGAAAAACAGAGTTGAGAGAGGTTCCGTCGGATGCGATTAAATTAGAGCACACAAGTGAAAGAGGGGTGGGGAAAAGAATCGATCCGTATCTTCTTGATAAGCATCAAAAAGCGTCGTCGTTAAATCTAGCGTCTCAAATGAAATCCTATTAGGTTGACTACGTTTAAAGTTGTTACAATACTACAAGAGCATTTTACTTTTCAGATTATAATACGAAATAAACGTTGATACGTATAACGATGCATAATAAATTATTGAAAAATATTCAAAATCAAATGATATGATAACGCATGGCCATTAAAGAATTAATTAATTTCGCACAATCGATGAATCGATATAATTTCTCGATCTTTTGCAAAAAAAAAGAAAAAGAAAAAGAATATACGAATCGACAAAGATCATTTATAAAAATGAATGGAAGATATTTTCTAAGTAACATTTTTCATGCATCGACGTAAAAGAACGATCTCTGTATGTGTATATACAATGTATATATACATACATACCTATGTACGTATCTACAATGTATATATGTATATATATATATATATATATATATATATATATATACATACATCATACATACATACGTATAGATAGTACTCGCGTGTTCTCGTATAATATCGATTTGTTGGAGAGGAGGTCGCAGGTGAGTATTCCCACGATCGTTGCTCGAACAGCGACAAAAGTTGAAGAATCGTCCGTCAACTGAGTGACGTTTCTGCGAAATAGTCGTGCTCGTTTATGCACAGACCAAGGAAGTTCATTTCCTGTTATTACTTTTCTTTTCTTTTTATCTCTCTATCCCGAGTAAATTTATCTCGAGTTTTCTACTCGTCTTTACTTATCCTACCTCAATTTATTGGAATTTATCTCATTAAAACTCAACTAAAAATCTGATTAAATTTTAAGAGAAAAGAAAAAGAAAGAAAGAAACAAAAATTTGTTTCTTCTGTTCGTCTAATTTCGTTAACGATAAAATCTATTATATTTCTTAGAAAAGAAAGAATTTTTTTACCTCGAGAGAATTTTCTATTTACTTTCATAACATCTCTGAATTTATGATGATTTATTGAATCGAATTCTAACTGAATTTTAAAAAAAGAATTGGAAATAAAAATTTGTCTCTCAGGTTCGTTTAATATATTTGAATAACGATTGATAAATGAAAAATAATCTATCGATAATTAAATAATAATAAAATCTTTGAATATGTCGTAATTTCTTAAACTCAAATCTAAATAGATTTCAGGAAAGAAATTTTTAATGAATAATTTTCTTTTAATAACTCTTACAATTAAAAAAGAAATAATATATCAATAGCAATGAGAAGTATTAAATAGGTTGATTATTAATTTTGGATTGACATCGATAGATATCGATCGATTATAACGAATATACTTGTCGCTTAGCCTTCTTTATTACATGCTTTTCCATATGCACAAAATTACATTACAAAATCGTATCATACATCGTCCAAGTTCCTCGGTCAAACTTATGCGAAATGGATCGACGAATCGAACCAATGAGATAATGCATCGACGATATTTCCAAAAAAACAAAAAAGAAAAAAGAAAAAAAAAGGAAAAAGAAAATAAAACATCGAACGATTCTCCTTCGTTTTATTTGTAAAGCATTTCTCCTTTCTTTTTTTTTTTTTTTTTTTTTTCTTTTCATCTCATTGACTCAAGACTGACTTTTTTCATGACGCCATTTTTGTTATACAAAAAGGAAGAAAAATTGTTCGACCGACTTTCGATTTCGAAATTATCGTCGATTTCTCTACGCATTTATTTATTTATCATCATTATCATCATCAAGTCTTCATCATGATCATCAACATCATCATCATCATCATCATCATCATCATCATCATCATTATCATCATCATCAGCATCATCATCGTCGTCATCGTCATCTTGATTCATTCATTTTTATCTTTCACGAGCGTAATAAAAAGAAACGATCAGCCCTTTTCTTGATGATAAAAACTTCATTCATTTTTTATCCTGTATGAGTAGGTACATACAATATGTGTGTATACGAGGGTTCGATTCAAAAGTCGCTGTCAGCAAGCAGCCATCTTTCTTTTACAATTTTTCTGCCTTCTCTCTCTTTAGTTTTCAATGACCTTGATAGAAAGAGAAAAAAGCTAAAAAATAATAAATATATGCATTCCAGCGACTTTCGAACGAGCTTGTGATTCGCTTCTTTACTTTTTTTTTTATTTCTTTCTCTCTCTCTCTCTCTCTCTCTCTCTCTATCTCTCTCTCTCTCCCTCTTGTTCGATATACGATCAATATCATATTAAAAATCGATCAAATGTAATTTGTCGGAATTTATTTGCAAACTAACATAAAAATTTATTTCAGTTTCTTTTTTTCTTTTTTCGTGCGGCTATGGTATAAAAGATCACTGATAATCCTTCTTTTGTATCTCTTTGTCTTTTTTTTTTCTACTTTGTTCTTCGTCTTCTTCTTCTTTTTCTTATTTATTACTTTAGATCACTTAGACGAACTTTACCTTATTGTTTTCTTTTTTTTACGAGACAGGACGAAGTTACGGAAAAAAGAAAAGAATATACGCAATGAGAAACGACGCTTGTGCAAAACTCTGTGTCTTTATATATATATATATATATATATATATATATATATATATATATTGTTTTTTTTCTTTAAACGATATTTTCGCTCGACACAGTCGACATTCTCGCTCGCTGTCTTTTTCCTTCCTTTTCTATTTTTTTTTTTTTTTGATCATTCATTTTTTTCTTAAAAACACATCGTATCAAAACTTTAGCATTAGGTATAACAATTTGTGGTATCGTCTATTTCGTACAAAATCGAGACCTTGATAAAGTGCCGTCCAATGTGATATAATTCGAACGGCGCTCTTTCCTCCTTTCATTTATTTAACTATTTATTAATTTTATTTTTGTGTAATATTTCTTCCTTTTCTTTCTCGCATTTCTTTTATGGGGGTGAGGGGAGAATACAAAAAAGAAGAAGAAAGAAAAAACAAACAAACAAAAACAAACCAAAACTTGGCGCCCAAACGAATCGATTGACAATTTTCTATTACGAATTTATATATATATATATATATATATATATATATATATATATAGTTTTTTTTTATCTCATAAGGACTTTTATTCTTATTAATCGTATTCGTTTTAAAAGACGCAGTTAACTTTTTCTTCTCGCACACGGCCATATGTATATATGCCAATAATATTAATATAATTATGAACACTCACGCACAACCTCCATACATATAGACGCTTACATAAACAGATATATATGTAATATATCTCATTACGCATGCGAACAATTTTTCTTATCGAAAATTTTCTTAATAGAGCTTCTTAGCGGCATAGACGAAAAACAAAAAAAAAAAAAAAAAGAAACAGAAATCATTACTTATATCGAAAGAATAAAGATAAAAAGAACAAACGAACGAACGAACAAACAAATCGAACAAAAAAAAAAAAAAGAAAAGAAAAGAAAAAAACAACAAAATCCGCACGAAATGAAACAACAAAAGAAAGAAAAAAAGAAAAAAAAAGAAGAGGTCAAGGAAGGAGTGATGATGAAAGAAAAAAAAAATTTAATAATTAAACTTGGAATATTAATAATCCTCAAAAATGTGCGTGCCAGAAGAAGAGGGTACCTCTCTTTTGCTTACAAATCGTATCGAATTAGATCCTAATTCTCATTTCTCTTTTTTTTTCCTTTCCTTTTCTAACATTAATAACACACGATTCTAATACATCTAATTCGAAAAATGATTAGGAACTCGTCCATGTATTTCTCTATAATAAAATTGAACACTTGTTATAAGAACTAAAATAAAATTTTTATCTTGATATTTTATGTTTGTAATATGTATAATTAATAATAATAATTATCATAATAGTAGTAATAATAATAATAATTACTATAATTATAATTATAATAATATTGATAATAATAATAATAATAACGATAATAACGATAATAGTAATAAAAATAATAATAAAAATAAAAATAATAATAATAATAATAATAATAATAATAATAATAATACGATTAATGCACGATAAACAAAAAAAAAAGGAACTAAACGTCGAACTCGTGAAAAATAAAATTTTCTTAGAAAAGAATTTCGCCAACTCGTACACTTCTCATCTTTTTTCTTTTCTTTGTTTTTTTCATTTTTAAACATTAATTACGATAGACATAAACATTGACATCGTGTTTTTACTTTTGTAATAATTTTATCCCTTCTTCTTCGTATTTCTTTTTTATGTTTTCTTTTTTTTTTCTCTCTCTATTTCTTTTTCCTTCGTTAAATTTTATAATATCGCCTGAAAACAAGAAAAAAGTGATCTTATCTACATCACACGTTTTTAATCGCCGAGATAAATCTTATGAGAAGTATCGAGGGAGTTCGGTAATTCGATTGCAAAAAATTTGGCACGTTCATCATCATCGTCATCATGATCATCATCATCATCATCATCATCATCATCATCATCATCATCATCATCATCATCATTATTATTATCGTCATCATCATCGTCATAATCATCATCATCATCATCGTCATTATCATCATCATCATCATTCTCAGCAAGCATCATCATTTGTGTAAAAATAACGTCGCAATGCTCTGTAGATTTTTTTTCTTTTTAGTTTTCTTTTTCTTTTTTTTTTTCTTCATCTCTTTGTCTTTTTACTTTTTATTTATTTATTTTTTTTTTTTCTGCAGTATGCGTTTGTCGCAATCCTCGTCAATCTTTTCGCCGTCTTTTTTCTTTTCTTTTTTATCTTGCTTTTTTTATTTATTAATTTTTTTCCTTTTCATCTTAATTTTTACAATGGATATTTCATGTGTATAATCATATTTTTAATACAATATATAGTTACTATACTGACGCATAAAATATTTTTCATTAGTACAAACGCGATGAGATGTTTATCTTTTACTGAAATTATTCTCATTTCACATATTCAAATATTTTTTTCTTTCTTTCTTTTTTTTTTTTTTTGTTCATATTTTAGAAACCCTGACGAATTTTCGATAGAGTAATCAATCGTGAATCTTGATGGATCAATACGAATAAATATATAGAGAAACGATTTTTATTCATTTCTGAATAATTTAGGTTTACTGTACGATATGAAAAATTGATACATTGATGACTGATCGATATTTTTTTTATATTCAAAAATATTTAATAATCTGTATATATGTATATACATATATATATATATATATATATATATGCACACATACGCACACCAAATTTTTCATGTTTTTATAAAGATCCACGATCAACGTACTCAAAAGAAAACTCGACAGAATTTTGAGTAGTAAACCGATTTCCCTGAGTGGTGATAAGCTATTCTGTAAGTTTGGTGTTTCGACGTCTATCATTTATTTTTATTTTTATTTTATCTTATTTTTTTTTATTTGTTTCTTCGCTTGTCTCATACGTACTAATTTTTTCTTTTTTTTTTTTCTCTTTTTTTTTTCCTTTTTCTTTTCTTGCATTAATTACATAATCTAATCGTAAAAGATCCTTAGTCCGAAGTTCGTCCATGCTTAGAGAAAAAAATT
This sequence comes from Vespula pensylvanica, assembly GCF_014466175.1. Classification (NCBI taxonomy): domain Eukaryota; kingdom Metazoa; phylum Arthropoda; class Insecta; order Hymenoptera; family Vespidae; genus Vespula; species Vespula pensylvanica. Next base: position 2,807,332 of record NC_057689.1, on the reverse strand, counting down.
TCTCATTACTTCTCTAAATTTTTCTAAGTCGCATTTTGTTAATTAAATTCAATCGTTCGGCCTAATGCAAAAGCATCAGAGACAAATTACATATCATTTCCGATTAAAGAAAAAAAAAATGAAATTTTGTCGTTCGCTTTTTTACACAAAGAAAAAAAAAAGAAAATACTTCTTTCCTTTTTTTTTTTTTTTTTTTTTTTTTACCTATTTTGAACACAATTAAGATTTTTAAATTAACGAAGAACACGTTATGGCAAAATCAGTCATAACTCGTAACGCGATTTGGTTTTTCTAATATTATTTTATAAACTTATATATTCAATTGAAACTCCTTTTGTGTGTTTCCGATTTTAAGTCTTTATGTTCTTGGGATTATGATGAATTTTTCTTTTTTTTTTTTTTTTCTTTTTTCTTCTTTTTCCTTTTCCACTTTAACCTTACAAAACTTTTCCAAAAATTTTTTCAAATATAGATCAAATAATATAAATATACAGACTTAAATTTAAAGATTAATGATAATAATAATAATCGTTACAACATATAATAGTTGTATATATATATATAAAAAAAAAAAAAAAAGACAATAATCATTCCAATAAGTCTAACAAACTTGCTAAGTAAAATATTTTTATAATAAAGGAATATTGTTTTATAATAATAAACCGTGATAAGAGATATGCGTTCATCATAATCACCGAGTACACATCGTAAGCAAATTCATTAAAAATATAAAAAATAAAAAAAAATAAAAAAAAAAATAAATAGAAATAAAACAAAACTGCTTATGATTTCTTTTTGCGAAAACCTTGCGAGAGTAAGATCAAATGCATTTCCTTAATATCTTTAAATATATAATACACAATGTATCATAGACGTTATAAGTATTCCTTACTAATACACCTCTCAATGTGTAGAGTCATCTCAAAGAATGTCTGGAATTGTACCGATTAGACGAGTATCGTAGCAAATTTATAAATCACGAGAGTACAGTATTATTTCTATATACTGCTTTCATAATTAAGCAAATAATAATAGAAATTTTTAAAACTTCCCCTCCCCCCACAAAAAAAAAAAGAAGAAAAAGAACTAAGAAACATAATATATGATCATGCATTTTTAAACAAAAAGAAAAAAAAATGGCAATCGTAGACAACCTATTTCATAGCTCTTTTCGGTGGAAGGCAGTGCTCGTGTTGTACAATAATAATTTTTTTTTTTTTTTTTTTTTTTTCTTTTATGCTTTATGCTTTAGTTTAAAATATACATTATAATGTGGCTTTGAAATAGGTTGTGTATCTATTTTTTATACTATACACAATACGCCTTCTTAACCGGAATCTTTGATGATGCAATAAAAAAAGTCCTTCGATATGGCAAATAAATAAATAAACATGAGATATACTGTTCATTCATTTTAATCCTGTCCGATGTTAAATCATTTAAGATATTATTTATATTAAATGATATCACGTTTTTGAAAAATGTCCTGTATAACTTACACATGAATTTCTTTACTGCATCATCATGTTTTATAAACCTAATTAAAATGTACAACTATCGTTTATTATTGCTATTTATCGCGGTAGCTTAACTTACAGTCTACACGTTTGTACATCTGTGGATTTGCTGATCCTTTATGATGTCAACACTCAGAGATTGTCTCGTATGTGCTTGACACGTAAACAAACAAAGAAAAATCTGTATGCATTGACAACTATTTGTGTAGATATTTTTTTTCTCTTTTCTTTTTTTTTTTTTCTTTCTTCCTTTCTTTCAAATAATGACCAAATAAACACCTAGCAAATTCTTCTATTAATTCTTATTCTTTGGTCACGATTGAAATGTCTCTACTCAACGTTCGTTGTGTTCACTACTACTTCCCCAAGCAGGCACTGTTGTATCCACAAAATTAAAAAAAAAAAAAAAAAATTAAAATAAAAAAGATATATGTATTTACTTAATAAATATATATATAAAAAAAAAAAAAAAATTTACCGATTACAAAATTTCGATTAATGAATTATATACTAATTCTCAGTCATATCCTTATTTTTTTCTATACTCGAATTTTCTTGATTGCCATTATTCGCTGATAAAAAGGATTTTCAAATTTTATAAATTCTTGATTGTTACAGAATTGCAATGAATATCTTCAACCTGCAGTTCTGCTAAATCGTCTAACTTAAAAGAAAATAATTCTAATACCATGTCGGAAGCATGTATTAAAACATTGCATTTGTCTCCGACTGGTGGACAAAAAATAAACTTAAAAAAGAAAAAAGTAGTACTTATAATCATAAAATATAATAGATATAATGCGCCAGACGGATTATTTCGCAATCCGAATTTCATTTACTTCGTATGTATGTTACATACATAAACACATCATATATACATACACACATATATACATACATATATGGAAGTATATATATGTATATACATATATATATATATATATATCACACTTCTGATTTTCTCTTATTTTACCCATCATCGTCGTCATCATCATCAACATCAACATCATCATCATTAGAGCGCAGTTAATAATTTGAAATATTAATAATAGATATATTGCATAATTGAGTAGAGACTGACAAACATGTGCAAAGTCAAGAATTATGGGTAAAACTTTCGATAATGCGTTTCAATGAATTAAATTCGGCAGTTAATAAAAACAAAATACACATTCGTGTATTAAACGTAATCATTTCTCAATGCACTAAAATACGATAGAACATATAACTAGCCTTTGCTTCTATCACGTTTTACGGATGACGAATGTTTTTGTTTATTTCGTGATTGCATCTACCTTCAGCTAGGTTTACCCGGTGGCCCATGGTTAGTCGGAGAAGGTCCATGTGAATGAAGATTATGAACGCTACCTACTTGATTATTAGTGAGACTTGACATTGCTGGTTGATACATTGATGGCATATAATTACTTGATGATTGGGGTGCCGATCTAATAAAAATTATTAGAAATATTTTCGTTATTATATTAATATATGAATGATAAAAGATAAAAGAATTAATTCTATTCGTTAACATACCGTGGTACACCACGTAATGGATCAGGTGTTACTGATGAATTTCTTACTACTCCAGAGTTACTAGCTGTAGCCGGTGATACAATGTTACTTTGTTGTCCTTGTAAATATCCACTAGCTGCTGGACTATGTCTATCGTAATCGTAACACAACAAAAAATTCATTTTGAATTATCTATCATTATATTATCAGACAATAGACAGATATCCTACCTTATTGTAGGACTTGGTTGTGGAGCAACCAAAGACCCTCTGTGTTGATACTGAGATAGGGATGCTGCTGCAGGTGGCGAAGGATCTGGTGGTAATCCATTTTCTAACGTTGTCGGATGATTCACGGAACTAGAATGAGGCATGTATGTATTATTCACGCGAGGTTCTCGATTTACTCTAGGTACAGCAGCTCCGGATGCTCCTGGTGGTACCTCTGGATGTGCGACATTAGGATGAGACGGATTTACCGTAGGATGTACATTGTTAACTACAAAAATTTATACGAGATTAGAATCTCGTTACATATAGTAAGAGAATAATACAATTTTCTACGAAATTAGTTGACCCATTGTATTACCTGGATGTGCACTAGGTTGAGTCGTTAACGGTATTGCAAGTCTCGCATTCACGGCTAATAAATGATCTCTCCTTTGTAAAAGACTATTTACGTGTTCCTCCAATCTGAGATTTTCAGCTCTCAGCTGATGAAGACATGAAAGTAGTGATGCAACTATAATGAAATTTAATTAATTTTAATTTAGTCTATATATATATATATACACATACATATTAATGTTTAAAAGATATTATTAATATATTACTATTAAGCAGGAAGCAGTTTAGTTTAATGTTAGTTTAATAATTGATACAAAAAATAAAATCAAACTAAAATTTCCATAATTATTCATGCAACTAGATCTGAATCGGAAAGGAAAAAAACAAAAAAAAAATATGAGTTCATATTTCATCACACCCATGCGAACGTAAGCTTGTTTTTTCTTGCCGTACACTCACTGTCAAAATGTTGCGCTTGCTCCATTAAGAATTGACTGCCCTGCTCCCATTGTCTTTCTAACAGCTGATCTAATGTTTGTGGGATTGCTCCGCTACCTAACGTTCCAGAACTCGCAGTACTAATATTTGTGTTACTGTTTGTTGAAAATACAGATGAAAAAGAGGTAGGTGCCGTAGTTGTTTGATTGGATCGTATCTGCATAGGAAACATAAGTTTGATTATTACATAATTTTGAGGGGAAAAAAAGGAGAAAAAAAAATATGTTACAATTCTTATTTATAAGAAACTTACGGAGGCTATAACACGACTGTGCAATTGTGGGCCAACTAAATTAGTTGTAGAATTATTTGCTTCTGTAAAAATAGAATGAGCTTCCAATTCTTGGGATAATGTATCAGACATTTTTTGTGCCATTGTTGAAGTTGGATTCAATTGATTTCCTAACATATGTGGCGCACTAACGCCATTTTGAAATCTACAAGAAGAAAGAAAATTTAATGAGTGAACATATTTATATCGCTAGAATCAATGATATCATCAATGGTACAATTCTTACAGCTTAATATCTTTTTCCTCTTTAGTACTATTTGTCAAAGTCGTAGGTGTATTAGATGCCGGTGGTGTAGGCGTCGTAGACGCGGTACAAGCATTTTTCCTTTTGCGACGTCCAGGTCCACTGCTACTCATACTTTCAGAACCAGGACTACTAGGAGGCGAATCTTTAACAGTAGGACCCATCGAGCCTACCGAACCAATACTGCTAAAGTGACCACCAGTTACTAATGAAGGACCTTGTATTATGGATGGAACAGGTGCTACTGATACGGATGGTGGAGGTGTTTGATGATTGTTTCTTCCACCTCGTTTAGAAGTTGTAACAACTGCACTACTGGAAACAGATGTTGCGATCGACGATATCGGCAGCTGTGATTGCGGTTGTGACGGTGGTTGTGATTGTGATTGTGCTAATGCTGGCTGGCTATTAGACGATCCACGTTTTGGTTTACGAACCTTGTCTTTGTCCGAAGACTGAGATCTAAAAAATAATACGGTCTAAGTAAAGACGTCGTTAAAAGGAATAGGTTTAATCTATAGCGAAACGATAGAAGGCTAATTATTAATATAAAAGATAAATTTTACTTTTTCTTGTACTTCATTTTTATATATAAGTAACTGCTTATATACACTCGCGAAATAAATTTTCTATTAAATACTTTTCGTTTATTAAATTTGCTCGTATCAGTAGAACCATTAAACCCAACAGTCCGTTATTACCGTTTTGATTTCACGTTACACCCTTCCTCCGTTCGTTGCCCTTCAGGCTTCTTACAGTGGGAAAAATAAACATAACCTCACAGCACACGTTTCACTAAATAAACTTATTTACAAATACAACGAATCAATTTCACTGTCCTAAGACACTTATCCCTATTTCCGATAAAATTTTATGCTTCTAATATCGTATGAAAACAATAAAATGGATAATTTCTAAATGGCCTCGAGCGAAGCATTGTATGCTCAAATACACGAATCAGATCTCGCTATATAAACATTTACACCTTTTCCATTTATTCCCTTGGGTTTTATGTTACATAATCGAGCGTTATTTATTATTAATCACTTTTTGTAATGAATTCCAAAAAAAAAACACTTTTTCACTGAAACAAACGAGTAAAAAAAAAGGAGAATAAACTACGACGCGTAAAGAGGTTAGAATGACCTGATTGTTTACTCCTCGTGGCAGCCATTTTGATCACACTTAGAGAACTTGAAAAATTCCTATTGTATTCTTAAGAAGTTTTCCTAAATTTGAATTTTTTTTTTTTTTCTTAGATAGTCACAAATATTTTACGATACGACAAAATCATAATAAAATTTACGTTGTTCAACATTTCGTACGTGAAACGTTCAAAGATCGATAAAAACGATTAAAAGAAAATAAAATGAACGAATAATTAAAAAATATTTACATTCTATCGAGCAATCGAATGCACGTGGTTCTGTATACTTATAGATATAATTCGTATTAGCGGACATATATTCGAACGATATGATACTTGAATATCATCTTGAGTATCGTGAATGATTATGTAACGCGAAAATATGGAGCAAAAGAATAAAAAAAAAAAAATTAATAATAATAATAATAATAAAATAAAATAAAAAAAAAATAAAGAAGAAAAAAAAATAACGAAAGAAAATATAATTTTCCATAAAATATATAAATACGTACGTAGACGCGATTTAATATTTACCGAGATCTTTTAGTAGGTGCTTCCTCTAATGTAAATCTCTCAGTACTCGGCATGATGCTAGACCTTGGTTCTGTATTAGCTGCTGTAGTAATTATACTTTGCTGTAACTGTTGATACAACGTAGGGGCGCTTGTTACTACACTTTGGACTGCACCGGATAAAGAAGTAGCAGTTAAGGGAACAGAAACAACTATACTATTCGATGTAGTTGTCGGCGATTGAATAGACGTCGATGACTGAGATTGCGTTACTGACATTATCACAGGTGTAGTGGTTGCTTCTGTAGTAACTGGAGTACTTGATGCCGATTGTATCGGACTATCGATTTTTAACTGTAAATAATAAAGAATTTTAAACGCGTTAGACGGTATTCGATTCTGTTAAATCCCATTGTAAAGAGAAGAATTAAAATTCTATGTATTGATAAAAATTACCTTTTTTGCTCTTTCAGGTTCCGTGGTGGTACTAAGACTAGTGGCTTCGGTTATAGTAGGTTGTACGTTATTACTTGGAACTGCTTGCTGTACTACAGAACTTACAGCGACTACGACAGATCCACTAGCCTCGGAACTGACAGATTGATTTGAATTTTCATTTCCTATCACAGTTGGTGTACGTGCACCTGTCTTTCTTCTTTTACTTGTATGACTTGAACCTTTATTAGATTGAGACGTATTAGATTTCGTTTGACTACTGTTTTTATGAATCAAGTTCGAATTAGAACTTGTTTTTATATTGGCAACTGTAACAGCGGACGCTGCTGTTACAGAAGCAGACCCATCGTGTCCAAATACGCTTTCTGACTGCGTAACAATAGTTTCTACAAAATTTGACGTCGTAAATTTTCCGGTATTCGCAGAACCGTCTTTGGGAGTGTTACGACCGCTGCTACTCTTGGTGTCATCGGCAACACCATTTACTTCTACGTTGGGACTAGTATTGGACTTATTTTTAGAATTTGTAGTAGATTTTGAACTCGATCCTTTCCTTTTACTACTTGACGACGATTTTATCGGAGTTTCCGCTTCTTTTTCAGGAGATGAATCTGACGATCCATTGTCAGCAGGTATAGGCTTGTACGGTGGTATAGTTTTAACGTTACCACCTTTTTTCTATAAATCGATTATATTTTAATGTTACAGCGAATAAAAATAAAACAAGAAAAGAAAGAAAGGAAGAAAAGAGAGCTCTTATGGAGGAAACTGTACCAACCAATTTTGAATAGTGATGTTGGCAATATCCACAATATTTAACATTGTCGAGATAGTTGCCAGCTTCTTCACACAGTAAACCAAGAGCTTGAGCGCAGGTAACGTGAAATTGCTGCCTGCAGCCTGTTTTATTACACTGCATACAAGCTCCGACATTCGCTCTACTTCCTCTTCCTTGTTCTTCACAAATATAACAAGACTGTAATAATAATAATAATAATAATAATAATAATTGACATAAATATTTTCTTTCCTTTTTCTTGAAATAAGATTAAAAACGTTTCAATTGGAAATGATGCTTACTTTACTAAATCTTTCCGAAGGTATAAGTTGTAATATAATGGGTTCCATTGTAGTAACGTTGCCAAAACGCACTTCTGGGATATAAAGAGCGCAGACAACGTGAGCCCAACCAGCTTGATCCGTCCTTTTGAGCGCTCCATCTTTGCTCGGGCATAATTCACAGCGCTGATCCAATATTTTGTATTAGAAAAATGTTATGATTGTATTTTTATTACGCATATAACCCAGACAACAAATCATCCTTTCAGGTATTTAGAAATGCCTGTCGAATGATTACCATAGAATGCCAAATTAAATCTATAGAGATTAAAACCGACTTACCACTCGTGCGCTACGTTCTTGCGATTCACATTTTCTACAATACCAAGGTCCCGTTGGTACTGTAACAATACCGTAGCACGCTGAAATATTTACAAACAAGATTATTGATCGTACGGCGGAAGACATTTACTAGCAATAAATATATCCTTATATGACAATTCGATAACGAACCTTGGTGTACAGCGACAGTACAGCCCTGTCCATCGCAATACACCAGCGGATTCTCTGTCCAACCCCTCTCGTCAGAACACACACAGCACCCTCCAAGCATCTCCTTCATGCTGTGCTACAGGCAATTCGGAAGAGGATACTAGCATGAGGAGCTAGGCGAACCGTGGACGGCGACGGGAATGACGCTTGCCCTCCCCATGCGTTTGCATCCTGGCGATGACGATTAACGAGTTTCGTTTAAACTTTTTGTATTCTTTAGTTTGAAGAATTACGTGTCGAAGGACGTACGCACGCACGCATGCACGCACGTACGTATCCTCGTGTACGCGCGTGACGCATTCAACGAGGCCGACCTTAGAACGCTCCACGCGCCTAATTTCCTTCTTAAAAGACTATTAAAAGCCACGCACCAATAACCCGATTCTTAACGAAATAGAGATAAACACTGAGAGAATTAACACCCGCGTGCCCTAAGCCGTCCAGTTTTACACGAAAAAAAACCCTCGTTTCAAGCGTGCCAGGACGGTTTGTTATTTACGACGGCGCTCTATTTGTTTCGTTGCACGGCCATCTTATTTTGTTGTCGCGCGCGGTCTGCGCATGCGCATACCAAACATCTCTACCCGCGAAAACACAAAGCTCGGTTCAGACGCCCCGTTAAAATTGAGAACGAGGATTAAAAATTGCGAACGTTTAATAAAATTTATCGAAATACGTAATACTTTAATCCTTGTTCGTTTCTTTATATCATCGTCGATATACGTATCGTCGTAAAATAAACAATGGATATTAATCAATTTTGAAAATATTACTAGACATTGTCGTAGTATGAAAATATATATGGTAGCGATATCACTCTCGATCTAAATCATTCTGGAAAGCCAATCAAAATCGTTTTCGCGATTGCTCGCTAACTTTTATCGATAGTTCTTAAATCGCAACGTTAGGGTGTCAACCAATAATCGTCGACGCTCAATTTGTATTACGTAGTCAAATCTATATTAATCTTAAATGACAAATCAACCAATGATAAGATTTGGTTACTACGAACGATACATATATGTGTATATATATATATATATATATATACATATAGCTCTGTAAAATATATCCAACGCCTCATAAACGACGTGGTGTTACACGAAGAAAGTTTTCACTTTTGTCGTGTCAAACAAATACACACATACATACATACATACATACACACACACACACACACACACACATATATATACATATAATAATGGATAAAATTTATAAAACATCTGCTATAGGTTATTACATCAAATTAGCAAGAAAAGATCAAGCAAACGATATTGTGCGTTTCTTAAAAGAACATTTTAACAACGAAGAAACCATGTTCAAGAGTCTCGTTAACTCGAATGTCGTGATAAACGAAGAAGAAGCCAAACTGATAACCGAAGATCAAGAGAAGTTTCAAAAAGCGATTTTTGATAGTTCGCCCTGTTTGTTGGCCTTCGATGAAAAAACGAAGAAGATCGTTGGAATCAATTTAATGATATTAAGTCAAAATCCACGTTTTGTTAATTATTGTAAAGCCGGTACCAATGCCGTTTTTCACGAGAATATACCAAAATCAAAATTGATCAAAGATTATTATCATTATATGTCTATTATAACCGACAAGGTTGATCTTTACGATAGATTTCCAAACGCCAAGGCAGCTTTAGAATTTTACGCTATCGCTGTTGACAAAAATCATCGTAAAATAGGCTTGTCTTTAGATTTAACGATAACAGGATTGTCGTTGGTCAAAACCTATTCCAACGTTGGATTTATATTTGGCCTTTATACATCGACCTATTCGAAAAGAAGTGCTGAGAAAATAGGTATGAAGAGTATTCTAGACGTCGATTTGCTAACCTATGAAAACGAAAAGGGTGAGCCAATTTTTCAAGACACTCCACCCCATAATATTGTATCCCTTATGGTTTTAGAATTATAAATGTTATGATATTTTATTTTTTTCGTTTCTTTTTTTAATACGTCATATAACACGCACAACAATTAGTGCATGCATATATATATATATATATATGTATGCATGCTTCTTATATACATGTTTTCTTTTCAATTTTTTGTTTTTTTTTTCTCTCTTTTTTTAATACATTTTAAACAAACACATACGTGTACACATAACAATTAATGCACGTACGTATATATATATATGCTTCTTTTCAATTATTATCATTCTCAAAGCTTATTCTTCATTGGTCGACAAAATAGTTTCTTTCGTATTCTTCCTTACGAACGAAATGAAATATAAGTTTCTAATACGATCCTGGAAATTGAAACGATATGGGAAAAGAAAAAAACAGAAAAGAAAAGTGACAAAAAAAAAATGTAATTCTATACCTCGTATAAAGTTTTCAATCTGAAAAGAAATATCAAAGCGGATTAGTTTGATCGTGTCGCGAAGCGAAACACGAGTGCAACGATATAAGCTTTATATTGTATTCAATTCTTATTTACGTATGTGCATTTAGTACGAACGATATGAATAATGATGCATCATTATGAATGTAACTTTAGAATGATGGAAGTATCATTAGGAAAAAAAAGAGTAATCTATACGCGTACAAATGTATACATACATACATATATATATATATATATATATATATATGTATGTATGTATTTATAAATATATATAAAGTAAATATAAGTTTATATATAAATATCACGATTCATAATACGTTATTCATCGTGGAACCTTGACACATTCTATGGCGCTGAAGAAAAACCATTTAACGAGTTTTAACAATTTGTAAAAGTATTTTCTTTCGTAAGTCAAGTCTCATTTTCTTTGTCTTCGTAATCGAAAGTAGAAACAATTTTTGTCCGTACGTTTTATCTATTCTTTTTTTTTCTTTTTTTTTTTTTTATTTCCTTTCTCTACAACACGAATTTTCCCAAGACCTTGATGTCGTCGATCTTTTTCTCTCTTTCATTTACTTATTAATTTTTTTTTTTTTTATCTTTTATATTCATTTCCATTTTTTGTTTGTTTTCAAAAACATTTCCTCGAATCGTCGTTCCTAAAATTTCTTTTAATGAACTTAAAACATTTCTCTCTTTCTTTTCTCTGTTTTTTTTTTATTTTCATTTTTTTTTTTTTGTTCTTATATCTAGATCACTACCAAACACGGTTATATAATTTCGAGGTAACAATTTGATAACTCACACTAATTAAACTGATTAGATAATCCGTAAAGTCGATAGTTGTCATGAAAAAAAAAAGAAAAAATAAAATAAAATAAAAATAACAGATTTCTTATTTTCTATATATATTTTTTTCTTTTCTTTTTTTTTTTTGTTTTTAGTTCGAACTCAAGACGATAAAAATTATTATCGTTAAACTCGTACAACTGTGATTTAATCTCTCTCTCTCTATCTCTATCTCTTTCTTTGTGTATCTGTTTATCTATTCAAAAGAAAAACATTAAAATAAAATGGTGATAAAAATTAAAAAGTAGTAGGTAAATCAGAAGTAAAACTACGAACTAGCGAATATACGTCTGTGATTAAATTTCTTTGTTGAGTGCGAATGATGCCCCATTAGGGGCAATGTATCTATATATATCTTACATTCTCTCACTTCCCTTTATCTTGCGAACGATGGCCTTGCATAAAACGGAATGAGATTTGTGTTGCGTGCGAATACATTTGAGAAGGAATTTTAATCAAATTCGAATTCATTGAATCGGAGAAAAAAAAACAGATAGATGGAGAGAGAGAGAGAGAGAGAGAGAGAGAGACAAATATATAGAGGAAATGTCGTGCGAGAATAAAACTAAACAAAAGTAGAGAAAAAGGAAAGAAAAAAGCAAAATTAAAGAGACAAATAAAATTCTTTCACAATGAAAAGAAGTGAAATGTTTTGGGGGAAAATAAATTGAATAAATAATAATAATGATGATGATGAAAACGTCCACAACTTCCAAAAAAATTCGTGTCGAGATTAAAATAAAAAAATAAAAAAGGAAAAAGAATAGAAAAGAAAAGAAGTAAACAAAAAAATATTTATATATCAAATCGAGAAATTTTTATGTGATTAGAACGATAATGGTAAGTTACAAAGAAATAAATAAATAAGGAAAAGAAAAGAAAATCCTTAAACAATAATAACAACAACAACAACGAAATAATATTAAAAAAAAAAAAAAAATAGGTACGTAATATATTTTATATACCGTTAATTATTAATAATTTTAAAACATGTCTAAAAAATATAGGAAGATAAAAAAATGAAGAAAGATAAAATTTTACTTTGTATCATTTGTTCTCGGCAATTACATGAATAGGGTTTACCACGGATATCTCATTCAACATAAAAATGAATATATATAAATGTATATATTATATAAATGTGTGTGTGTGTGTATGTATGTATATATACCAGTTTTTTATTTACTGTAATCATATACGTTCATTATTCATTGCGGTCAGTGTTTCGCGAATCGTCGAGGAGGAACAATCTAGGCAGTAACGATGGGGTACGTTTGAGGAAAAATATTTCTTTTTATTCGTTATTAACAAAGAAAAAAATAAAATAAAATAATATAAAATAAAATAAAATAAACTGGCCCTTGAAATAAAATTGAATTCTTATTTTTTATTATTTGAAAATAACATACGACTTTTTTCTTTCATCGTTTTATATTATATTACATTATATTTATTTATTGACTCTTATTTATTTATTTTCTTATTTATTTATGTGCCCATTTTTCTCATTTTCTTCAAATTACTCCTTCGATTCATGGGGAGAAAAAAAAGATAAGAAAAAAAAAAAAAAAGGAAGAAAGAGAAAGAAAAAAATATCTTAACGTGTGAAGAGAAAAAAAGAACATTGTCGTTATAGATGATAACGATATTCGTTATTAGAAAATAATTTCTTCTTTTTCTTTTTTCTTTTTTTTTTTTTTTCTTTCATTAATAACTCTTTCTATAATTCATAATCAAGTTGAAAGATATGAAAAATAAATATGCGTTTGTTTCGATACATTTTACGTTAATCATGTACGATTTACATATGTTAAAAACAATTTTTTATTCGTCTACGAAGATAAGATATCGAGAGAGAAAGAGAAAGAGGAGACAATTTTGAAAACTTTTTATAGTAATTACTTTTGTTTACTTATTCTAATTTATTTTTTGTCTTCTATTCTTTCCTTCCTTCCTTCTTCTCCTCCATTTTAACAAAACTTAACGAATCTGAATTTTAATGTAAATTCTTATGCGCTCGTACACATTTGTTGATAGAACACGTAAGAGAATGTCCTCTTATCGGCTTTGGGGCTCAACAGAAGACGGAGACATCGAATTTGAATCGTTGACAAATGATACATTATCTGGTGCTCTTGACGTTATAAGAAAAAGTTTTTTTACTCGAGAGAACGTATGCAAAGGCGTAGAACTTATAAAGGAACCTGGTGCGGCCGATGAACTGATAGAACTTTGTTTGAATGCCGCTAAAGATGGAGTCAGCGTTGTCGCCATTGACGTAAAAAGCGGGGAGGTTGTTGGCGCGCTTTTCAATAAAATTCAGGTAATCCAATTTCTATAATCAGGATTAAAAATATAAACGCGTCGATCGCATGCATCCCCATTTGATTCTTTGTTTCTTTTTTTTTTCTTATTTCGATTAATTAATTCATTTATTAATTTTCTTTTTCTTTCTTTTTTTTTTTTTCGTAGGTCGCTGGAAGTCCAACAGACAAGAGTTCGTTCGAACTTTTCAGCGAAAATTGTAAATACAAATCGTCGAAGGCACTGGTAGACTTCATGATCGATGTCGACGGATATATAAATCTTTTCAAGCATTACAACGTTAAATACATTTTGGAAATAATGTTTTTAGCGACTTTACCGAATTTCGGTAAACGTAGAATAGGTGAACTTTTGATTAGTTCCTCGTTGGAAATTGCCAGGGAGTTGAAACGCGGCAAATCCGTAAAGATTCCGGTTACGATAAATAATAACAATTTTATAGAAAATTACGATATTATTCCGACATTGTCCTCGACTATAGCAACGTCGGATTATTCGAAGAAGATCTGTATGAAATTGGGATTTGAAATATTGTTAGAAAGGAATTTCGATCAATACGAATTCAATGATAAGAAATTTAGCGATAAAATCGATGAGAAAAATCAGACATTCATTGTATTTGCTAAAAGAATTTTGTGAACATTTTGTTTTGTTTAATGAAATTAAATGTGAATTAAATAAAAACTTAAAAATAAGATAATACAAATATCTTTTTCTCTTCCTCTTTTCTTTTTCTCTCTAATCTCAAAAAAAAAAAAAAAATACAAGCGAACGTTCACAAAAGGTAGTAGAACAGATAACAATAATATCGATTTACTTTGGAAGAGTGTCTTTACGTAACAACATCGGTCTATCTACAGTGTGTACTATATTTTTACAATATTAAAACGTTAACGTGATCGTTTTTAATTCAAGTTATTAATAATTGTACAGGAATTTATTTTATGGTATATATATATGTGTATATATATATATACACAT
>NC_057689.1:2777458-2787458 GCF_014466175.1 Vespula pensylvanica | reverse complement strand
TGTGTATGTGTTGTGTGTATAAGTATACATTTTAGTCTAACATTTGAATTTTTACACCAAAAAAATTCGAGAAATTTGGCACAAATATATTTAAATATATTTCTTCTTGTTTTCTCTTTTGTTTCTTTTTCTTTCTTTCTTTCTTTCTTTCTTTCTTTCTTTCTTTCTTTTTCTTTTCGATTCCCATCGTCGCACGACTCGATCGCATTCGCTCGATCTCATAATTTGATTCTTTTCTTTTTGATAACAGTTTGTAGATCAAATTAGAAGGAACTCAAACGAATTCATCTTTTTTTCCTTTTAGTTTCATATCTCTTGCAAATTAAATAAGATGCAAAATAATCCTTCGCTATGCTGTATTTTTTTATAATTAAAAAAAAAAAAGAAGAAGAAGAAGAAGAAGAATAAATAACAAAAGGAAAACAACACTTATAAACGTAGGAAAATATCACAGTCGATTTGTACATTAATTATTTAACGCGTACGTAGAAAAAGATCACGTGGTTTCTTCAAGTGAATAAAATAACATGTAACATATATATATAAAACAATGATACTTATATGCATATATACCTTAACCGTGAAATAAATTTTAAGTTTATCAAAAATTAACAAAAAAGACAGATAAAGAAAGGTAAAGAAAATAACAAAACAAAATTAAAAAAATAAAAAAAAATCGTAACAGAAAAAACCACTTGTTATATTAATTTTTATAAGTTACGCTATACGCGATTAATAATTTGTTCTATCTAACATAGAATGATATTGAAATGCCTTGTTCCGTCAATATACATATATAAATGACTTCATTTACTTCCTTCATTTCAATTTCATTTTTCCACGATTCCGCAGTTATTACAAATATATTTGCGAAGCTCTATAAGACTTATTCGTCTTTCGTTTCTATGTTTGTTCGTTCGTTTTTTTTTTTTTTTGTATTTCTTTTTCTTTTCTTTTCTTTCTTTCTTTTTTCTTTTTTTTTTTTTTTTTTTAATTCTTCTTCATATCTTTTCCCCTTTTTTTCTTTTTCAACATTTTTCTTTGACATCCTTTGTAATTCAACATCTAATGAAACATCCCTTAGAAGATGTTATATATCTGTCTAATTATAGGGAAGCAGTTTTTAAAAAAATTTATCCGTATAAAAAAATACTTTTTCTTCAGCGAGCAATTTATGCGTTTTGCGCGTCACTGTTATTGTTATTATCATTATTATTATTATAACTATTATTATTATTATTGTTATTATTATTATTATTATTATTATATTCGAACAACGAATATATATATATATACATATATATATAATATATATATGTGTGTATATAATATGTATACTATATATATATATATATATATATACACTGCGAAACAAAATGTGGAATCTAAAGGTACATCAAAGTACGTAACTTTCAGTTTGACTAGAAACACACGAGCCGTGCATAATTTTTTTTC
Organism: Vespula pensylvanica; assembly: GCF_014466175.1. Taxonomy (NCBI): domain Eukaryota; kingdom Metazoa; phylum Arthropoda; class Insecta; order Hymenoptera; family Vespidae; genus Vespula; species Vespula pensylvanica. The sequence continues at coordinate 2,786,003 of NC_057689.1, read as the reverse complement.
CTACAAAAGTAGTTTCTCTTTTTTTTCCCTTGTCATTTCGTTTGTTCTCTTTTTTTTTTTTTTTTGTTTATTTTCCTCTTTTACTTTCACTATATATTCCTTTCTCTCTCTCTTTCTCTCTCTATCCCATTCATGTGATCTTCCATATTTTTCTATTATTATTATTATTACAATAATACATCATCAAAGTACAATAGAAATAATTCGCGATCGTTTCACTTTTTTTTTTATATATATTTTATATATATATATAATTTTTCTATGTGTGTGTGTGTATATATATATATATGTATACACACTTTTTTATTTTTCTTCAGAATGCTTCCTTATCAAAATAAAATATAAACTGGCAATAACGTTCTGGCTCGACGGATAATATTCCTTTTTTTTTTTTTTTATTTATTTATTCATTTTTTTGGTATGTTGGCATTACGTAGGAAAAATCAATCGTTTTATCAACCCTCCCTCGTATTTTTCTTATTCTCTCCTTTCGTATTTTTCTTATTCTCTTTTCTTGCTCTTTCTTCTTCTTCTTCTTCTTTTTTTGTTATTTTTCTTTTAAAATCTTTTTTCCTCTTCTCCTTCTTCTTTTTTTCCTTTTCTTCAAAAAATTGTCAGACGATTAAAGAATCGTCCGTGCGTATGTGCGTATCTGAAATCCTTCTTGGGATCGATTATCGATTCAATTAAATTACGTAAAAGTTCGTTATCTTCGTGGGTAGATGTACGATTAAGTAAAGATTAATAATAAACTTATTAGCGACAATTATATTACGCTAATAATAAGAAGATAATAAACTTCGGTTCGTTTAATTTGTAGCTTGAGTTTCTTTGTTACGTTTCCAAATCGATTATCTATTATCTCTCATTATTTTTTTCTCTTTCATTCTCGATTATATTGATATAACTATATATATGTATATATATATATATATATATATATATACATATATATATTTATGCAAAAAAAAATAACGTAAGAAGGATTCATCTATGGCATGATGGCTCGTGTTGTATGTCAGGTGGTTGTATAGTTTGATAATAAGCTTGATTATCCCTGAAGTGAGACCTGACGAGTAAGCCCAAGCCAAGGAGTACAACCGGAAGACCGAGTAAAGCGCAAATTAATTCGCCAGTTACTCCAGGTGACCATACAATGAAACCTATTTCAATAGGATACAATCTGATTTCAATATAATTTCAATTATATGACAACAATATTAATATTAACAAAATTGATAATAATATGTACGTATATACATGCGTTTGAAGTTTAAACTCACCGCCGTTAGCACCGACGTTCATTTTGTAAATGCTCCACCAAATTCCAGATAAAGGAAGAGAAACTGTAGCCGCAGCTACGGTAAATACAGCACTTTCACACATCGAAAGAAAGTTTATAGACGAGATGACGAAGACTACGTAAGCTAATAGACAAATCCATGCGTGGCTGTATACATTCGAGCAAGAGTCGATTGCTTTGAAGTGACAGGATAAACCGTGTTCGACGATGCGATATAAATCGACTGGCGATAGACCCTAAAAAACGAATTTAAACGATTAGAATTCATTTTCATTTGGTTTCATTTCTATCTTAATTTTATATATAAATATTTGTCTTCTCTTATATACATATATATATATATATATAAATATTGATGCAGAGATAATCACGATTTTTACGTATCGAGTGAAGTGATAAAAAATTGCAATTATATTTGCACCAATTAAATATAAATATATATATATATATATCGAGATAAAAGATAATCGATAATTGATATATATATTACACACACACACACACATATATATATTTAAATCTATACGAATCAAATTTTACTGGGTTAATCAATGAGTCATGAAACTTTTTACTATAGAAAACAGTTATTTCAATATATCAGAAAAAATAAAAAAACAAAGAAAAAAAGAAAAAAAAGGGAAAATGTAACATAGTCCAACACTTTTTCCCATTTAATAGTCGATCACTAAAATAAATAAATACTTTCCGTTCTTTCTTTCTTGTTTGTTTTTATTTATTCATTATTATTAGTTTTCTTTTTTTTTTTTTTTTCGTTTTTATCATACTCACCCTACCGATACCAGGCAATGTGTCCAACCAACAGAGCGTAAGAATCGCAAAAAATGCGATGGCATGTATGTGGAAAAGGGTCTGAAGTATGGGTGGTTTCGGATAATTCTTCGGCTTTATCGTTGGATCTGGGTCCGTGACGTGCAACAATCTACCACCCTCCTCTTCCGATCCTCTTCGTCGTATGTCACGCGAGGAGACCAAGCGAGAGACGGTATAGAGGAAAGAACTTGGCTGAGTTGTCAATAATTGACAAATATTTTGTTGCTATCCGAAGCCAAGAAAAATAATATCGTATCAAATATTTGATTAATACATCGATTTAATTTTGTTCACTCAATTTCATTGATTTAATTTACGTATATATTCGTTCTCGTTTTTTTTTTTTTTTTTTAATTATTTCCTTTTTTCTTTTTTTCTTTTTTTTTTTTTTTTCTTTTCCATTTTAACTTTTACTTTATTATATTTTTCCATAACAAGATTAATTGTCAATCGATACCGACGTACATATACACATATGCCGATATGAAAACTAATTATATCGATACGAATTAAAAAATAATTTCGTTATGAAATAAATATGTCAACCTCGATATATAATAACAATTAATTATACTCGTTAAGTAAAAGTAATATTATTAGATTTCACGTAATAGAACTTGTTTCTTTTCTTTTTATATTCTTTTTTTTTTTTTTTTTTTTTCTTTTCAAGCTAATATAAGCAAATTACACTACATTCGGACTTTGGAATAATTCGAAATAATGTATTGCGAGAACATTATAAAACAATGGGGGAAAAAAAAATATATATATATATATATATATATATACACGGTGTTCTCGTATTGTTAATTTAGTGTGATCTAGTTTTAAAAAGACAGAAATGAGCAACAACGTTAATTGGCCGTGTAATTAGAAAGAAAAATCTTGGAATTTACCCCGGTAGTATAATGACGCTCGAGCATAGTGAAGAACATAGCGAAAGCGGCCAGTGCACCGACATAAACAAAGGTCCAGACAGCTCTGACGCCCCAGGATCCTCTCATCGTCGCTGTATGTGCAGACACTTCTCTTCCTCTACAACGAAATTCATCGCAAAGACCATAGTCGACACTTATAAACAGGCCTACTATTATCGTCGTACTTGCGAATATCCGTTGAAGGCTCATCACTGAAACATATATGTATATATACATATATATATATATATATATATATTTTTATACAACGTCGTATTTATCGACAATTTTTTTGTTATTTTGTTTTCTAATAATTTTGACAAATTATATATGTATATCGTATGATCGTTAATATGTGATGTTAATGTATCCTGGATTTTATCTAAGTAACAAAGTGAGTAATATGTAATTATAGTTTTCTTTCTTTCTTTTTTTTTTTTTATAATATAAATGCTATAAAGATCGTTAAAAGTAATTTGCTTTTAATTTATTTAACAAGATAAATAATACGAGAGAGATAATTGTAATTTTTATAAATATATAAATATTGGATAATTTTGTTAAAGGTAATGCATTCTTAATTTAATTTAACAAAATATAGAATATAATATAATTATGAATTAATATGATTTTATATGTTAATAATTATTTTCGATCTGTTTTTTCTTTTGAACAAACATATATCTTACTTTTGCGAGAGAAGAAGAAATAGTAAACCAATGAGAAAAGTAGAGTGATGCCCTTGATCGGATCTTGAAGATGACACAGAACTCGATTTTGATCGAGAGATAGAGCAACAAGAACGCCAGAAAAAGCATACAGCGTGCTTATTTTGATTAGGATGCAACGTGGTATCCTTATTCTCATCGAGTTTGGTACCAAAGGTGGAGGCGGAGAGACTTTTTCGATAACAAAATAGACGAATCCAAGAATACAAGCAGACCCAAGTGCACTGAAGAGAAGACCTGCAAAAAATAACATTTTTTATTTCTTTTTTATTTCCAATAATCATATATTTATGCATATACATGTATATCTGACATAATTATTTTTTAAATTACGTTAGTGTACTATAAATATATAATTATAAATAAATAAATATATATATACACACACATATATATATATGTATATATGCAGGGTTTGACATAACTTTTTTTTAAATTATCTTAGTGTACCAAGTTACCTCATATATATATAATATACAAACACATATATATGCAAAGTCTGACATAACTCTTTCATAAATTACCTTAGTGCACCAAGCTATCTTATGTATATATATATATATATATACATTTTTTTTTCTCATTTGATCATTGCTCAAATAAAAATTCACTTTGTCGACACGTTTACCTCCGTGAGGTAAAAGAAAATATATTTCTCCCTACTAACAAGATCGCATGCTCTTCACTTCGAGAATTTATATATAGTTATGTGTGCGCGTGTGTGTGTATACATATATAAAATTTCCATTCTCCTGGGTAAGCTTCCATTATTTACGGTCAGTGATCTCACGTTTAGAAATCACAAGATAATAAGAACGATAGATCTTATAAACGTGTTATATATAAGAAATACATAGAATATTTTTCATATAAGTTATACAATTTTGAAATCCTTTCAAGTTACACCATGAAAAATGAATGATCATGGATATCGTTTTACCATTGTAAACGTTAGATACGATATTGACTACTTTTTAAAAAAAGCGAAAAACTGACAACAAAATATTTTCTTTATAAAACCCATTATATCATATATTCCAATATATATTTTCATAGGAACATATAGTTTGAAAAATTTTCTTCGTGTTACCTAAAGAAAAATGAATGATCATAAATATCGACTTGTATAATATCAACGTTACGATACCGCACTGAACCTTTCTACACACAAAGTGAAAAACCGATCGAAAAGAAAATTGTTTTCTTATAAAACGCATTATACTTCTATATTATATACTATAATATTTTTCATAGAAATGTACGATTTAAAAAGAAACATTTCTTTTTCTCATTTTATCATATGGAAAAAACGAATGATCATGAATATCAGCTTACCAGTGTAAGCGTTGGATACGGCACTGATGCTTTCGAGATAAAGTGGAAAACCGATAACAAGAACTGTTACGGATGTAACCACGGTAAATAGAGTGATTAGAAAGGTGAATTTTTGCCAGGTCGCTCTACTTTTGTCGAATAGCTTATCGGAACTGGCACGATAAGCGCCGACGTACGGTGATTCTTCCGTATCGGTGTATTCTTCAATTTCTACATCACTTCCGGTACAACGGAGCTCCTCTTGCTCTTCGTCGTCTATCATCGTAGAGACGCAACTCGCGAGATTCGCCAGGTTCGCCAGTTTTGCGGTTTTTTTGTTACTTATTTTTCTCTCTTACTATATCGTTGTTCTATTTCGTAAATTTTTCTGCAATATCGAATATTATAATTAAACACTTAACAGGATTAGTCACGTTGGATCGATTAACGTAATCTCTTTCTCTTTTTTTCTTTCTTTTCTCTGTTTTCTTTTTTTTTTTTCATTTTACTTCACTACATTTTGTTTCTTCCTTCTTTTTTTTTTTTTTTTTGGACACTATATACCAGCTGATAACTCCTCTTTATCTTTTTTCTGGTACCGAAGGAATAGAAAGTATAATGGACTTTTCTATCACAGATTCTAAAGACTATTCAAGAAGCTTTTTATTTCGAAAGTATGACGTTCTTCTTTTTCACTCATTTTTTACCCCCCTTCTCTTCCTCTATCTTTCTGTCTGTCTCTCTCTCTCTCTCTCTCTCTCTCTCTCTCTCTCTCTCTCTCTCTCTCTCTCTCTCTCTCTCTCTCTTTTTCTCTGTCAATGTCGGAGCAATGAGAGTACATATATACGAGTAGATATATATATATATATATATATACATATATATATATATATGTACGTATATATGTATAGTATGTATGGCACGATATTCTCCTAGTCGTAGAATTTTTAACGAAGAACTCGGTTAATAAATGCTCTTGCACGACGCAGCAAAAATAGGCAAAGCTCCGACAAAGCCAACTCCCTTCGCGTTCTTCGAATTTCCTTCACGCTCGTCTTTTTCTCTTTTCTTTTCCCCCTTTTTTGTTTATTTGTTTGTTTGTTTTTCTTCCCCCTTTTTTCTTTTCTTTTTTTTTTTTTCTTTATTTTCATCTAGAAATATAATTAATAAATAGTTCTCTTTTTCTTTTTTCTCTCGTCTCTTTCAATGCCACTCGAGAAGTAAAACGTACGTACGTCACGATGAAAATTTCGAAACGGGTAAGAAACGAACAAAAAAAAATAATAATAATAATAATAATAATAATAATAAAATAAAAGAAAAAAAGATAAAAAATAAAATAAAAAACGCGAGAACGAGAGACCATGAAATTACCGAAGATCGCAAACGAGCTGTGAACAAAAATGGGAGGGGGATTTTTCGCTATTTTCTTACACCCCGTTTTCTTTCTTTCTTTTTTTTTTCTTCTTTTTCTTCTTCTTTTTTTCTCTTTTCTTGCATCCAGCTCGCACAGCGAAGGACTCTTGTTGACATTGATATACCGTTCAACGCACGTCGAATACACATCGAGAAATATATGTAGTAGACTGTTATTCTTTCGTTGCCTCATTAAGATTATTAATCGATAAAAAGTTAAAAAAAAAAAAAAAAAGAGAGAGAGAGAGAAAAATACAAAAGATAGATGAAAAAAAAAGTGAAACGAAACGAAACGAAACGAAACGAAATTGAAATTGAAATTGAAATTAAAATGCTGTTACTGCCTTTTTGAGTGTACTCGATCGAATGAAATGTTCAAAAACAACGTTCGAGATCGATACAGAAGTGGCGCGTGTTAACGTTCCGATCTTCGACGATATTACAAAAAAAAAAAAAAAAAAAAAAAAAACCAGAAAGAGAGAGAGAGAGAGAGAACAAATAAAAAAAAGGTAAGTAGTTTCCTTTTTTGTTTAATTTTTCCAAAGACAAGCAACACAAATCAAGTTGACGTTTGTTAATCAAAAGTTTCGACAAATCGACGAATCTTTTTTTTCGTCCAATACGTATCTATTTTCTGCGAAACTATTTTATATTACGATCGATTTTCTCTTTTATTCTTTCCTTTTCTTTTCTTTTTTTTTTTTTTCTTTTCTTTTTTTTATTAATTTTCTCGACGTCACAATACGTCGCGCATCGCGGGATAATAAATCACGCTTGGTCGCTGAGAACAAGAGGATCGAGAACTTTGATGCTAGTAGGGAAGGGGAGAAAACAGAAAAAATGAAAGAAAGAAAGAAAGAAAAAAAAGAACGAAGAAGAGTATAATAAAAAATGAAAAAAAAAGAGAGAGAGAGAAAAAAAAAGGGAAAATAAAAATACCAGAAATAAAGTAACAAATGTTACTGACCGATGTTCGCGTCGTTGAGAGGATTCTGATAAAACATCTGTTGTCGACATACGATAACACTCGTGATAAAATGAGGATAAGCTCGCAATAAACAAGTGTACCTTTTGCTATGCTATTATTACAAAACTACAAATTCTCTTAGCGAATCCATTTTCTGTTGAGAATCGATTAATTCGCTCGTTATTTTTTTTTTTTTCTTTTCTTTCCTTTTTTTCTTTCATCTTCGATCTTCCCCACGCCATCCCTTAAGAATCGCTAAAGATAATATTTTAACCGATATGAGATAGCTGATAAGATTAGATTTCATGATTAGACGATAAACTGAAAAGAGAAGGAAAAAAATGAAAAAGAAAAAAAAAAAGAAAAAGAAAAGAAAAGAAAAGTCCTTTCAAAGTAGATATAATATACAAGCTTTCTCATTTTCCAAAGGAACTTTTAAAGATTAGATTTTTTCAAACGTAATATCGATATTTTTATCATAATTATAATTCCACATTATAATCGAATAAGCAGCACAGTCTGGTATTTTCTAATAAAATAATTTAATCGTAAATAATACTTATGTCAAGTAAAATCTTTTACAAAACGAATCTCTCTTTTAAATAAACCTTAAATTCTTCCTCGTTCATTAAGAGAGAAAAAAAGATCTTGAGATATATACAAATGCTTTTTTTTACGGACTAAATAAAAAGAAAAAGAAAAAAAAAAGAAACTAATAAAAGCAAAGTAAATACATACATCATACATACATACGTAAATACATACATACATATATATATATATATATATATATATATGTGGGTACATATAAAGGATACCACAAAAAGCCGCGATCTTATAAATAAGTAGGTACAGAGGACTACTAGAGAAACGAATTAAGAAGGGTCAACGTTCTACGAGATTCTATTGAAAAGAGAAAGAAAGTAAGTAGTTGGTAGTAGAGGAGCTTGTAAAAGAGGAAGAAAGAAGACTGAATAAAAAAAAAAAAAAAAAGAAAAAGAAAGACGAAGAAGATGAAAGAAGAGCACTTGACTCTCTCTCTCTCTCTCTCTCTCTCTCTCTCTCTCTC
>NC_057689.1:2775626-2777380 GCF_014466175.1 Vespula pensylvanica | reverse complement strand
AGAGAGAGAGAGAGAGAGAGAGATGATAGAAAGAGTTGAAAAAAGATAGAAGTAGGCGTCTTGCAACGTAACGAAGCGAGTTAACCGGCTTCTCACCACCAACATGACCACCACCATTACCGCTACTACCACCACCGAAGTACTTTACAGAGGCGGTGGGATCGAAGGAACTATTTTCTGTGGAACGTAACCGAGGGTTGGAACGTTCCGAGATACTTTCCGTCATACCGCAACGGCATCAACGACGACGACAATGACGATGACGACGACGATGACGACGACAACGACGACGACGACGACGACGACGACGACGACGACGACCAACAAGCAAGCAAGCAAGCAAGCAAGCAAGCAGTTCGTTCGTTTATCGATTGAACTTGCCTCGCTTCCGACGAGAGCATTAGCCATGAAAACAAAAGCTTTTATACACTTACCCCCTTATGTTCTATATAAGCGTTTTTATTACTCCAATAGAAAACTCTTAGCTTACACCATTTATTAACTCATGCTCGTAATAAGATAAAAATATATTTGTCATACTTCATCCACTTCGTCTCGATCAATGAAGTATTCGTATAACGAAAGATAAATATGTAATAGACAAGGCAAAAAAAAGTAACGACAAAGAAACAAACCAAAACAAAAAAAACGTCAACATAGTACGCACGTTAGAGAAGATAGAAGGATAAAGAAGAGAGGTTAGGTTCGTGTTCGTCAGATTAAACCGAACTCGACCGAGGTTAACCGAACGAGAAATACTTCTCGCCGTCGTTCCTTCCCCTTTCCTTTCGTTCCCCCTTCCTACGATCATTTTCATCCCCTTTCGAAAGAGTAACAATGACTTCTTCAACCCATTTTAAACTTTTTCATCTTTCTCCTTCTCGCATTTGCAACATTTATTATTTATCTATTTTCGAAAAGTCAAAAAAGAAGGATCTTCGTTACTTTCTTCGGGATTTGGAATCTTTTGGGATTTACAAGAAAAAGAACAAAAAGGACAAAAAAGGGAGGAAGAAAGAACAAAATCAAAAAAAAAAAAAAAAAAAAAAAAAAAAAAAAAAAAAGAAAAAGAAAGAAAAAAGAAAAAAAGAAAAAAAAAAAGAAAAGCCACGAGAGACCTTACCTGACACCGCCCAGCGTCCTCCTACCTGCTCCCCCACCTTTACCCCTTCCTTCCTTCCTTCTCCACCTCACCCTCGCCCTCTCCCTCGCTCTCACCCTCTCCCTCTCCCTCTTCTTCCGCCACCTTCAACAACAGATTCCTCCTGCCTTTTTGCGCCGCTGTTTCTTTTCCTTTGATAAGCGCGCGCGCCTTTTCCCAACGAATCTTGCGCATCCGCGTGTTCGTCGTACTTGTCTCAAATATGTCTTTCTTTTTGATTCCAAAGAAAATAATCGAGAAACGGAACGTTCGACAACGCCTGTCTTCGTCGAACGTTGACTACGATTTGATAGGAATGAAAATTTAGAAGACGATGGTAGTAGTAGAATAGTAGTAGTAGTAGAATAGTAGTAGTAGAATAGTAGTAGTAGAATAGTAGTAGTAGAATAGTAGTAGTGTAGTAGTAGTAGTAATAGTATAATAGTAGACAATTCAACGTCGTGCACAATCCTCGTCGTTTGGCGGACGACGAACGACTAACTGCTACTCGACGAAGCGCGTACACGAGAACCGAGTACGACGTTCGTTCAGGGCCGTCTACTGAGTTGGGTGCTTCAGCACCCCACCTCTCTCTCTCTCTCTCTCTCTCTCT
>NC_057689.1:2764289-2775589 GCF_014466175.1 Vespula pensylvanica | reverse complement strand
CTCTCTCTCTCTCTCTCTCTTTCTCAACTTGGTTTTGTTTTGTTTTGTTGTTTTCTTCTTTTCTTTTCTTTTCTTTTTTCTATATTCGTATCGAACAGAATTAAAAGAATATCCTTTAATTCATGGATTGATTATTTCGAATATTACGTATTAACGATCACAAAAAAAATGCGACGACTACGTTTTTCATCTTTTTTTATTTTCTGACTGCAATGATTTCTCTGCTCTCCCATTCGCTTTTATCGTCGGACACTAAAAAAATTCCAAGAGATCGTTTTTTGCGACCGTTCGTCTCTCGTGGCGAGTTCGTATCTCATATTTTAGAGATGAACGACGAATCGCTTTCTTTTATACATATATGTATAAAAAGCGAGAGACGTATATACGTACTTATAAATCTTTTCTTTTTTTTCTTTTTTTCGATCCTCATCACGAGATAGAATTTTTATTCTTATTAAAGCGAAAAAAAATCTCGGGGATGTGTATTCTACTTCTTCATATTGATTGGTTAAATCGGTAAATGATTTGTATTCTCGCGCAAAAAATATCGAAAATTTGTAAATAAGCAGAAACCTGTCAAAATTTAATTGGCTTTCCTCTTTGGTTATCATAATAAATATGTAACAAATGGTATCACATAAAAGACGACTATTTATATTTATATATAATGTATGATAAATTGCGGTTTGCTTGGATCATGAACATTTTAGAAACATATATATATATATATATATATATATATATATATATATACATCCGTGTGCGCGCGCGCGTGTGTGTACGTATGCACGCGCGTGTGTAACGTAGAGATTCGAGAATGTCCGCCATTCCTGGCATTGCGCATTTCACGCATGCGCATTCGCCGCCATGTCTGATCACTCGACGAAACACGAACGAGATGAACCATGTACTACTTCCACCCTGTCATCGCTAACCACACACACGCCATACGTACGCACGTACGCCATATGATTTTCTCCTCTTTGAGAGCTATATTCGAATCGAAAATTTCTAAATTATTAATCAATCTGCATCCAAAATAATCCATGTTTATGTTCGTGATGTCTCACGTGAAATTACGTTATTAGATGTTATATATATCATCAGTTTCCGGTTATGCGTGTACATGCGTTAGCATCTCCATTTTCGTTCTCATAATATATTCAACCATGGACATGGGATGTGTATGGTCGTGATACAGGTCATCCAAGGGTCGGTAATGCGTATAAAAAATGTATTGAAAAAAAAGGGGAAAGAAAAAAAAAAGAAAAAAAGAAAGAAAATATACTCGACGAAGGATCTTCGTAGAAATTATAAAATATACGTCTAAATAGAAATGTTCAGAAATAAATTCATTTCCTTTTCTTTTTTCTTTTCTTCTTTTCGCTCTCTATATATATATATATAAATTGAAACGATGACAATCGTACGAATTGTTATATATGATATAAAATATGATATTTCTACGTGAAATCTAAATGCTACGGTTGAAATCAAGGAAAATATAAAGTAAAACGGAATGGCAAATATCATTCGTAGACGAGTTTTTAAGAATTTAACTTTGGGGAAGGAAAGAGAGAGAAAGAGAAAGATAAAGAGAAAGGAGTACGATGATGTGTTTTTCCCATTGCTGTACTTACATAAAGAAACGTTAAAACGATTTCGAAAAAGAGAGAAAGAGAGAGAGAGAGAGAGAGAGAGATCTCTAGCGACTCGTTTTCATATCTTTCTACGATTGCCTGGAGTTAGAAACGTAGGAGAAACGGTCGACACGATTATCTAAAAATCTATTTTTCTTTAAAGAAACAAGAAAAAAAAAATGTAATGAGAAAATTCGTCCATCTTTTTTTTCCTGGCAAATATTTTCATTTTCTTTTCCTTTCAGTCGAGAGTTTACGTCAACCGATTATAATAATAATAATAATAATAATAATAATAATAATAATAATAATAACAATAATAATAATTATTATAATGATCCTAAAAGATAGAACAAAAGTAAAAAAAAAAGAAAAAAAAGAAAACAATAAAAAGCGAAAAGAATGAAAATTAAAGAAAAAATCGAGAAAATCATGAAATAAAGTATATCGAAAACACTTCATCGATTACTATAATGTTGTATAAGTCTATGTTCTCGGCTGGTATGTCCGTTGAATCTACGGTTGAAGAAGGAAACCCCAGTGAGAATCGATAAGAACTAGGTTAATACACGATCCGGTAAAGCAGCGTGGACTTCTTCGTTCGGACCACCACGTTTAGATATTATATTTAGAATGTGTTTACGAGTAGTACTCGACAGATATCGAAATGAAGATTGCTCGATATTAAGCATCGAAAGAAATTCGTGTTTTTCTTCGTCGATCTATCTAAATGATCTAATAATTTTTCTTTTTCTTCTTTTTTCGAGAAAAAGAGAACGAAAAAGAAGAAAAATGAAAAAAAGAAAAAAAGAAAGCAAAAAAAAAGAAAATAAATGAATTATTGCAAAAAGAATGCATTCTATGCCCGACAAATTTGAAATTTTTGAACGAGATATATGGTTTCATTGCAGAGAAAAAAAAAGAGAGAGAGAGAGAGAGAGAAAAAAAAAGGAAATTCAATAAAAAAAAATGTTATAAATTTCTATTCCCTCAATCTCATCGAAAAATAGTAATCATCGACGATTGATTAGACTCTAATAAAATCAGTATATCTTGAAATCTTTTATTTTACGAACTGCATAGGAGAGATATAGTTTCTCTACGTTATTTAGAAGCTCGTAGTCATTCTATTCCCACCTCTCTTTCTATTCTCTCTTTCTCTCTCCCTCTCTTTCTCTATGATCAATAGTCAGATCCATTATTCGGACGTTACAATGCAACGGACATTATTGAAGGTGATATCGACAAGAGGTGGCTTTAGTTGGACAGACGGAAGGTTATCGTTTATCATCAAAGGCGATAACACGTTTGCTTCCGATGCTTCCTTGTATAGAGGAGGCTCGTTAATTCCCCTCTACCTCTTCCTCCTCTTCTACAACCACCCCCTGTGGAGATATATACATACATATATAAATATATATATATATATATATATATATTTACATCACGTACGTTACGTACGTATGTGATTTTTTTTATATATATTTTTTATAGGGTTTCGATTAGATCGTTGAAAGAAGAGTGATATTGCATACAAGATGAAATAAGATAATAAAAGATATCCGCCGATAACGATTGACAGAGGCAAGAACAACCATAGAAATTAATGGCGAAAGAAAATATAGCCTGGTGAGAAAAAAAAAAAAAAAGAAAGAAAGAAAGTAAAACAAAACGGAGAAACGAAAACCAAGGAAAAAAAAAAGCGGAACAATAAAAGGAAAAAAAGGAAAAAGAAAAGAAGCCAGACAAAAAATATTCTTTAACATGGAGTAAACATGCCTTGCGTTTTAGCTTTCGTACGATGCGTTTCATCGATCGATTGATCGATCGATAAAACCTTTTGTTTTTTTTCCTTTGGTTTATTCGTTCGACATGTACAGTACATATGTACTTGCATATATAAACATTTTTTCACTTCGTTGCATCGTAAAACCTATATGAGTATATAAAAACATTTACACTCTGTTTCTCTCTCTCTCTCTTTCTTTCTCTGCATCTCGTTATGTTGTACGATGAGACGAGACATAAAATCAGGATGACGAAAAACGATCGGCTTTTAAGAGTCAGTCTTTTTCTTCGAAGATGGTAAGATCGTAAGGGCCAAGATGGAATAATATTACGATGGGCAACGATAATAACGGCACGACGCTTGTGCCGCCATTGCGACGGGAAGAAGGGCTCTTTATAACGAGAACTGAAAGCTTCCATGTACTTTGATACTCGACACCACCCTAGGCTTCAAAGTACCTTCGACTTTCTCTTTATGTCTCTCTCTCTCTCTCTATACACACACTCTTTCTCTGTCTCTTCTTCCTTCCTTTTCTCTAAGATTTTTTCTTTCTTCTTCCCACTGCACTTGTTATCATTGTTTTATTTCTCTCTCTCTCTCTCTCTCTCTCTCTCTATATATATATATATATATATATATATAATATATATTTCTATCTTTCTTTCTTCCTTCCTTTCTTTGTTTCCTTTTCTCTCTTTTTCTCTAGACGAACGTATCAGTCGATCGTCTTTCGCAAAACAATCTTTTACGAATCACGAAGAGGAATCAAGTTGATGCATTCATCGTCTCTTCTTCTTCCTTTTCTCTCTTCTGACCCCTCTGTACCTTTCCCTTTCTCCTTTCTCTCCTTCTTCTTTTTTTCTTTTTTTTTTTTAGGACGGCTCCTTGCTTTCCCTCTCAAGTTTATAAATAATTGATTGATCGTATTTATACGCACGCACTTTGCATAAGCTAAAAGAAAATATAACAAGATTGTGAGATCTCCAACGGAAATCGTAGATGTGCGTGTGTTGTATATGCATATACGAATGTGTCTGTATATATATATATACGTATAATGAGTCACAATGAATTTTACATTAACCAAAGAAATAAATTCGTCGGATAACATTCCTTTTTCTTTTTCTTTCTCCTTTCCCTTATCATTTCTCTTTCTCTCTTTCTTTCTTTCCTTTTTACATCACTTCACTTCACTTCACTTTTTGAACTTGGTACAAAACATATTCGATTATCTCGATCGGAAAATGAATCGATAATACCATATTCTTTTCCCAATACGATTCCTTAAAGAAGAAAGAAAAAAAAAAAAAAGACGAGAAATATAAAGAAAAATCAGAAAAAAAAAAGGAAATAAGAACGAACAATCTTTTTATTAGATATTTACGAACGTTGTTATCTCATCGATGTTTTATCGTACGATAAATTCGTGAGCATAGGAGTGTCATCGTTTCGTGGTTGCATCGTCAAGGGTCGTAAGATGGATTCTGCGTGTAGCTTACCTCTCTCTTTCTCTCTCTCGCTCTCTCTCTCTCTCTCTCTCTCTCTCTCTCTCTCTTTTTCTCTCTTTCTCTCTCTATCTATCTATCTATCTATCTATCTATCTTTCTATCTATCTTTCTCTCTCTTTCTCATGTTTCTCACGAGGTTCTTCGCGCAAGGACCGAGGCTCCTCTCCAGGCGCGATAGAAATCGGCGTGAAATGGCACCGCGCCACAGTCAATCGCGGTCTCAGTCGACGCGCGGCATCCGTGTGAAACGCATCGCGTGCCTACTCTCTCGTTTCGTTTTTCTTCTCGCCTTCCGATAATCGAAAACGGAAGAGAGAGGAAAAAGAAAAAAAAAAAAAGAATAAAATAAAATAAAAAGAAAGAAAAAGAAAAAAAAAAAAAACAAATATTCCAAACTACTCTTTCCGATAATTTCCACATATGCGACGATAACGATCCGATAATATATATATATATATATGTGCATATATGTGTATATATATATACATATATTTATATAAAGGTAAATGTTTTTTTCCTTCTTTCGTTTTTAAAAAAAATGAACGAAAAATAGAATTACTAAATAAAAGAACAAAGGGGAGAGATAATCGACAGATTTGATTTTATTGATACACAAGAAAGAAGATAACAAAAAAAAAAAAAAAAGAAAGAAAAAAAAAAGAAAAAAAAAATAAGAAAGGAAAAGAAATTTTTCCTATTTCGATTTCGACGATCGTAACTTCTCTCGTACGGATCATCGCGTGAGCGGATGTGGATTCGCCGATGTGACAAGAGAATACAGTCATAATGATAGACCGGATCTGACGAAGAGATTGAGAAAGAGAAAGAGAGAGAGAAAGAAAGAAATTTATTCGTTCGTGACAATTGAATGAACGTGTGTGCGATAGTGACTCAATCATAAATTATCGATCTTATTGCCAAGAGATTATCAAATATACATATTTATATATATATATATATATATATATATATATATGTTAATCGATTTATTTGACATTATTTATCGTATTTTTTAAAAGCGTCGAATCGTGTTCGTGAAAATTTTATTTGGAGGAACGATCGATCATATTAAAAGGGATATAAAGAAGAATAAGAAGAAAAACAAAAAAGGAGAAAAAGAAGAAGAAAGAAACGAATAAGAATCGATAAGAGTTATCAAGATCGATTTCAAAATTGAAATAGAATCACAAAATGAAGTGGTCGTAGTGGAGTTCTCGTAGTCGAGTCCTTTGATCATTGTCGCACCGTTTCCCTTTGATCTTTGGTGACCCTTGAAACGACGAATATCCTAGGCTAATATCCTCGAGATAAACCTATCGATGGATTAATCGATCGATAGATCCATCGATCCTTATCCTTGATGATCGAGAGAGGATAAAAAAACTGCAAGATATTCGTCGTAAAATTTTCTTATTTTTTTTTGTTCTTATGTTTTATATATATATATATATATATATATATATATATATATATACATCTTTGTGGTCAATGATGCTTAAGAGAAAAAACTCGTGGTAAAACTTAAAAAGTGTGATAATCTCGATTATTTATTGTCCCAACGTAGAAACCTTAATCTTCGTGTTACTCTCCTGCTATTGCTGTTGCTGGTGTTACTGATATGGCTACCAATAATCGTTGTCCTGTTCGAGCGATGAGAATTTAAAGGAAAAGAAGAAAAAAAAAAACGAAAAAGAAAAAGATAGAACGAGACGAAACCACACGGAAAATAAATAAATAGATAAATAAATAAGTAAATAAATAAAAATAAAAAGAGGGGAAGAAAAAAAAAGGAAAAAGAAGAAAAGAAGAAAGGAAGGAAGGATGTAAGACCGTTTTACATCTCCGAGAATGAAAATCGTGTCAAGATCATCGAATACGGACCCGTTGTTGTTAGGTAAGGACGTTTGCGAGTTTTATCGTCAATTAGTAGGTACAGGCAGCTCGCTAATCGGGTGACACGAGACACACATTTTGCTTTAACAATATGTCTTTCTATTTAGTCTTTCTAACACGGTAACCCTTCTCCATATGCTAAGGTAAAAATATTTCTAATGCGAATGATGTGCAACCTCGTGCTCGAAATATCGATCATAGATACCGACAATAATTCTCGTTATCGTACGATTTT
Source organism: Vespula pensylvanica (assembly GCF_014466175.1). NCBI lineage: Eukaryota > Metazoa > Arthropoda > Insecta > Hymenoptera > Vespidae > Vespula > Vespula pensylvanica. Next base: position 2,768,524 of record NC_057689.1, on the reverse strand, counting down.
TCGATACGTGTAAAAAGAACGATATATATGTACATAAAGGAAGAAAAAAAAAAAAAAGTAAAAAATTTACAAGTTACACAACGCAATACGAATGAACAAATTTGAATGAGAGATTGTGCCAATTCGCTGCGATTAGATACATATACCAATATGCGTATGTATATGTATATATATATATATATATATATATATATTCTTTTATAACGCAAAAGATCAAAGTTGAAAAAATATAATATACAGGTCTGGTAGATCGTATTTTTTTTTCTTATGTATATGTGTACGCGTATGAATGTGTTTACGCGCGTGTATACTTTTTCATTTTTTCTCTATTCTTTTTTTAAACTCAACGCATACATCGAAAAAGAGAAGAAATGAATGAAACGAACGATTCGCGGTCGGTCGGTCAGAAAGAGAGAGAGAGAGAGAAATAGAGAGAGTGGAAGATAGATAGAGATAAAAGATAGAGATACAAAGAGAGAAAGAGAGAGTAACTCTTTTAAAAAATATCTTCAACCAGCTTGTACAACCGTCATAGATATTCTCCGCACATATAACGATCGATACGTATAATCGTAGGTCGTACTATATCGTATACCAGTTTCTTACATCGTTCCTGATAAAATGCCTTTTGCCCTACGTCGGACAATCGACGTCGAATAAAAATATCTGTTCTTGCTCTTCGATCACCAACCCAGAATAATCGACTAACGTTTCTTCCGAATTGACAGATCTTAGATATTTCTTAAGCGATTATTAAAAGATTAGAAAATCGAAAGATTAGAAAAAGTACATGACGTTAATAAAAACCTCAATGTTTTATTGACACGTCGTAAATGTCTACAGAGACGAATAGAGATTCTTTTTTTTTTCTTTTTTAACTAGATAAATAAAATAAAAAAAAAACAAACAAATTAAAAAATTAGAAATCACTAGAGAGAGAGAGAGAGAGAGAGAAAGAGATAGTCTGTTTTCTCATTATTTCAATGTTTAAGACGAAACTCGAAGCTTCTCTTCTGGGCATTTAACCCATGTTAATACGTTACACGCGTGGAAACTCTGTGAATATAGTATTAGTTAGTTAAGTTTCATGACGTCCTGTTTCGAGGCTTTCCATTTGGCTCTCTCTCTCTCTCTCTCTCTCTCTCTCTCTCTCTCTCTCTGTCTTTCTCTACCTCTGTATGTGTTTCACTCATACACTTTCTACGTTAAACTGTATCTACTACATCTACATAACTGACAGAATTTGCTGATTAATTCGAAACTACGATAACGATACGCAATAAGAAAATGAAGGGTAAAGGTGGGTCGGTCTATCGATAACGCGTATAGAATAGTTAACGTTTCTAATGAAAAGGTGTTATGTTATTGTTCTTAATATTCGATGCGCTCGATATAGAGAAACCAGTTGTAATTATGTTTGAGTATATATAGACCTAAGAAACCCTATCCTATATGTGTATATACATGATACATATGTACGTGTATATGCATACATATATATATATGCATGTATGTATATATATGTTTATATATATATATATATATATACATGTAGGCAAAGCAAGCTATCTCATGATAGTAATAATCTTCTACATGTAAAACTATTCATTGTCGTTCTAGCTAGCAAACTGATAACGTGGACACGAGTCAGTGTCAAACGACGATAATTGTCCGGTATAATATATTATAATATTATTCACTCGTCATACAACGACAATGTTTTCATCCTTATTTGTATTATAAAAGAAAGAAGAAAAAAAGGAACAAATAGTAGACAAGAAAAAAAAAGAAAGAAAGAAACGGAAACAGATTACCTTCGAAAAAAAAATCCTGAACGCGACTATTAATCGTTAATTAATAAAACGATTATTATTGTCGAGTTGATCTATCAATCGTAATTTCTATTTCTTGTACGTAAAAAAAAAAAAAAAAAAAAAAAAAATAATAATGATAAAAAATAGGAATAAAAAACGAAAAAGTTCACTAGAAAATAAAAATCGTTTCAGACGCGAACGATTTTAATTATTACATTACACAAACACCCACACACTTACATACAAATACACGTGTTCACATTTAATTATATCACTTAATAATTGTATCAATAAGTTGAGCATCACTGACATGAGTGAGTGCATTAGTCAGTAGTATAGTCAGGTTTTGATCGGACTAAACGATACACAATCCGACGGCCATGAGGGTACCTGCACTCATTATCATTCCTTCCGGGAGAACTTCAATATAATGTTGAGTATCTTACGTTAATTGCTCCTTTGGGAAAGAAGAGAGATATCGTTCAGGTAGAAAGAAAGAAAGAAAAGGGAGAGAAAACAAAAGCGAAGAAAAGGGGAAAAAAGAGAAAGAAAGGAAACGAAAAACAAATCCTGAAAGGTTAGATTAAAATTAAAAGCGTGAGATTAAAATTCGATTATAATCTTTCTCGGTATTTTCACGTATCGATGTTGAAATAATTTATTAGCGTAACAACACCATCAATATACGCGTAAGTGATAGGTGTATATAAAGAAAAGTTATTTGCAAACTATTCAAATATTTTTCAAATCGTTCGATCGGTTTTTTTTTTTTTTTTTTTTTTTTTTTTTAATATAGACAATATGCTAATATAAAATTCTTTATCCATCTGTACAGATACATATATAATATATATATATATATCTTTCTATTCGAATTATATGAATATAATATAATTAATAAAATACATTATTAAATATATACTATAATTTAATTTAACATAATATAATTAATATAATATAATTTTATTAATATATATATATATATTAATACATTATTATATTACATATACTATATATGAAATTAATATATGTATATATATATATATGTGTGTGTATTAAAAAAGAAAAAAAAAACAGGATAAATCCCAAGAAAATGCGATCATATCGAACAAGTTTATTTTTATCAAACGCGGTCCATTGTGTGTTTTCTTTAGCGAAGATACACGAGTGGGGTAGTATCTTCGTTGAGAAGACGAGTGAAAGAGTATTTGTATATGCGTGTCTGCGTGTTAGAGAGAGGAGAGAGGAGAGAGGAGAGAGAGAGAGAGAGAGAGAGAGAGAGAGATCTAACCGGACTATGTCTCTTGTGGCGCGTCAGCCTGCGTAATAAAATAGGCGCCAGGGTTCCGGATCGAAAACAAACGTAAATCGAGGGTGGAAGAACGTAAGTGACACGACTATATTATGACGGAGGGACACCAACTTGCTTTTCCGCGCGCACGAGTAAACAAAAGGGTAAACACATACACGTACACACATACATACATACATATTCTTTCTCTCTCTCTCACTCTTTTACTCTCTCATTCTTTTTGCCTACGTAATAACATTGCATCGTCATGGTTTTACATGAACGATCGAACAAAAAATATATTTAGAGAAAATATATATATATATATAATGTTTTTTTTTTTTTTTTTATAGAAATATATTCTGAACGAGAAACAAAATTTGTATTGGACGTTAACATTCTATCGGATTGAAATTATATATTCGACGAAGAAATATATTTTTATTTTATTATTTTTTTTTTTTTTTTTTTAGAAAAATATATTCAACGAGAAATAAAGATTGTACACGAGCTTAACATCGTGTAGGATTGTAATCATATATTTGATATACGGGAAATATATTCAGGGAAAATAGATTTTCGTTTTTAGAAATATATTTTTAACGAGAAGAAATTTGTGTACGAAGAAATTACTATAACGTTGGATTAAAATTACGTATTTTATATAATATGTGTTCTACAAATATCTCTTTCTTTGTAAATATCTTTTTCTTTTTGCTTACGTAATAATATTAGATCGTGGTTTTTGCACGTTATCTATATCGATCCAACGTAGAGAAATATTCCTATATTTTTCATCCATATTTCAACGAGACAAATTTTCTACGATATTAACGAAATTACATTGAATTAGAATTATATATATATATATATATATATATATATATATATATTCGATTTAATTTATACTTCCATAATATAATTTCTCATTTATTTTATTTCAATGCATTCAAAATTGTCGGCAAACGAAATATATATATATATTTTTTTTCTTTTTAAACAAATTCCGTACATAAATACATATATATAATGAGAAAACTGCAGTAATTAAAGAGACACGATGTGTGTGGTCAGCTCGTTAAATAATACTTCTTTACTTTTAAATTCTGTTATAAAGAAAAAAGAGAGAG
>NC_057689.1:2751856-2764126 GCF_014466175.1 Vespula pensylvanica | reverse complement strand
AAAAAAAAAAGATAAGAAATACAACATTCAGAATAAATTTCTCGTATAAAATACGAATTCGCTTTCTTTTATTCTTTTTTAATTTAAAATTCAAAGATCGATCGAGCTAACGATCGATAAGAATAGATCGTACGATTTCGCAAGTCAATAATTTTTCGTATAGGAATAAAATGGCACAGTTTAAATTGCACTCATATCTAGTAATAGATTTTTATCGAACGTTCGGATCGACCTTCTTCTCTTCGACTTTCTATTTTCAAGATGTTGACTTCGAAAGTCGATTGAGAATGAAATTCAACGTACGTACTTTATATTGCTCGTTATTGTGAATTCTAATAGTAGTACTACCTAACGGAAAGAGGTTAATAAAAATTCGCGAAGAATAGATCGTATCATAGAAAGGAAGTTTTTCAAACGAATTCAAGCGATCAAAGAAAATGAATATGTCTTCATCTTCGTTTTCAAAGAGGAAAAATAGTGTTCTTTCTCTCTCTCTCTCTCTCTCTCTCTCTCTTTTTTTTTTACATAAATACGACGTTACGAAATCTATTTTCTTTTTTTCTTCTTCTTTTTTTTTTCTTTTCATAATCTTTTTTTTGTTTTGTTTTGTTTTGTTTTCTTTCTTTTTTTTTTTTCGTTAGCCGCTTTTAACGAGAGAGAGAGAGAGAGAAAGAGAGAATAATTTGTCGTCAGAGAGTACAACGAATGAGAATAGATATCAAGAGTCATCTCACGATCCGAAGAACGATCGGATTTATTACCCGGACAAATCAAAAGCGGCTACGTGTGCAACGATGTAGGCAGGATGATTGCGTAATGAACGATCGAGAGAAGAGGATTCTCTCTACGTAACACAACGACCTTTCTGTAAATCTGCTCTTGTCAAAGGCACCTATCTTTGATAGGAACAATAATATTTCGAGAATGAGTTATATAGGCAAGGCTTTTCATTTATAATTTGACGTTCTTTTATGATGATCGTATTAATAAAAACAATATATGTGCGTGCATATGTATGTATAAATAAATAAATAAATAAATAAATAAATAAATAAATAAATAAATAAAAAATAAATATACGTATATGAACGTACGGTATGTTGAAGAACATAGAGAATTATTAATTAAAAAATATTCGAGTAGAAATCGATCTCTTCGTAATCATTAACGATAAAATTGATCGTTAGAGATTTTAACGCAGAAAAAAAGAATGAATATATAGGTTTTTTTTGTTTTTTTTTTTTTTTTTCAAATTTTAAACAACCGAGAAACGGAGTACACAGAGACTTGACAAGTAATGGGCTCTCGGTTAAAAATCAACGAACGAATTTATCACATTGTTCGCGTTAATAAGTAATCACAATAATCCGACGGCGAATTCATTACCAGTGTTGTAAACATACTGAAAGATCGTCGAGCTTTCGTTAATTAAATGCCGGATAAATCGCAAAAAGATTAGAGATTTATTTCTTTATCGGAGAAAGATCTATGCGTTGGATTTCGCGATCGTTTTCTCGATCTCTAATTTATCTATGCGTAAAATATATACATATATATATATATTTAAATATACATATATACATAATAAATATAATATAAACATATAATATAATTATATATAAATAAATATGTACGTAAATACGTCTAAAGAAAATTGTTGATAAGACCGCGACGTGGTGAGGAACCACACCATGCGTCAAATTGGGTTAATGCTAACGTAGTTATCCAACTACATGATCGGAAATCCAATAAACGACGAGTCGAGAAGAGTTTTTCTAAACGTTTTCATTTCTCTCTCTCTCTCTCTCTCTCTCTCTCTCTCTTTCTTTCTTGTTTTAACATGCTGACGTTATTACTGTTATAAAGTTCGACGAGCTATAAAACTTTAGTCTCTCTCTTTCTCTATGTCCCTTTCTCGTTGACACTCACCTAAGCATCGTTTTAAAGAATTGTTAAACTCGTTAACGTTTTCAACGAACAGCTGGTCCAAAAGAGAGAAAGAAAGATAGAGATATAGAGAAGGAGGGAGAGAAAAAGAAGGAGAGAAAAAGAGGAAGAGAGAGGGTTAAACAAAATTGAGTTTACTTAGACAAGTTAAAAGAACCGTGTAAATTTAGAAAGTGTATCTTTCGTTAATGACTCTTTATCTATCTATCTATCTATTTATTTCTCTCTCTCTCTCTCTCTCTCTCTCTCTCTCTCTCTCTCTCTCTCTCTCTGGCTTTTTTGGGAAAAAGATAACGCGTGAAAATGCTGCGATCAGCTTGTATGCATAAGATGATAAAAAAATAGATAAACCCGAACGAGAATAAAATAACAGAGAGATAATAATAATAATAATAATAATAATAATAATAATAATAATAATAATAATAATGAAGTCAGCTTTCTCTATATTTTTTTTCTGTTCTTTTTTCAAATGTATGCTAACACATATCCGATATATATGTACATATATAAGTACACATCTATAAGACTTTTTCCTTATATAAAGTGAATGATATTTGAAATACATAGTAGGTTAGACGAACTCGATAGAAAAAGATTAGAACTATATACATACAAACATACATACATACGTACATATATATATGTATATATGTGTAGATACATACATATAGTACGTATAAAAAGTGGAGTTAGCGATGTAAAACCTTATGTTTATTGAAGTAAAAAATCGATTCGAAGTTGTTGCGACTATTTATACGAAATGTGTTATTACAGTAGAATTGTAAGTGTTGTTACATCGGGGATAAGAGAAGGAAAAGAAAAAAAGAAAAAAAGAAAAAATTTCGTGTCACGACTTACACGGTCTGATTTTTTTTTACGATGTACGATCCGACGAAGATACGAGTCTCAAGGTTGAGGTCGATTTTCCAACAATATTTTTTTTCTTTTTTTAACACACACACACACACACACACACACACACACACACACACTTGTGTATCCTCACCGATCATGAGACTATTATGGAATATATACATGTACTTCTCGCATGTACAAGACACATCGCGCAAAATTTTTCTTTCACACACTTCGCAGTTCACGATAGATCGTTTTATTAACAAAAACAAAAAAAAAGAAAAAACGAAGAAAGAAAGAAAAAAGACGGAATAAGAAAGTACATAAAAATTTCGTCGTTCCGTACTTCGGTAACAAAGATCGAGAGTATCGTTCCTTTTTCTTTTTTTTTTTTTTTTAATCATTCGCTTCTTTTCTTCTCCTTTTTTCTCTCTCTTTCGTACGAACCTAACAAACTCTTTGAAAAATCGTCAGGAGCATATGATTTGAATTGTAAAAAAGGACACGTTCTACGACCGTGTATCTATCTTATAGACGCGTTTATAAGCAAAAGTGATCTACATACTGTAGTTACGAAATTAAAAAAAAAAAAGAAAGAAAAAGAAAAGAAAAAGAAAAAAAAAAAAAAATACGAATATTTCGTCCGCTGATATTATCGAATTAAGCGACGGATAAAGGATAATGAGAGAAACTTAATACGATGGTAGAAGTTAAATGTATAGAAGCGTTCATTGAATTTTTTCTTTTTCTCTGCCTTTTCTCCTTTTCTTCTTTTCTATTTTCTTTCCAGGAAAAAACATGAAATAATAACCAAGGTAAAAAGCTGATAAAACTCTGCCGCTTATATCAACGCGTATAAAGGGAAATTTAAAGATGGACAAGTACGGAGTGGAGTTTCCTAAACGTGATTGGAGTCACAGGCTTAGTTTACGTGGCAGTAGAAGAAGTCATCAGGTAAGACAATAGAAATATTCTTGAACCAATTTCAAAATTCATTTATTTCACTATTCATTCGTTCGTTCTTTATGTAATAGTTCCTAAGAACGTAAAACAAAGTCTAAGAAAATTTCATGAATTTCTATTTCTCTCTCTTTCTCGATTTTCTTCAAAATGTGCACGATTTTCATAGAAACTAGAAGTGAAAGAGGAATATTTGAAATAAACTGAAGAGAAAGAAAGAGAAAGAGAGATAGAGAGAGAGAGAGAGAGAGAGAGAGAGAGAGAGAGAAAACCAACTGAGACGTCCTTATTTACGGTCTTCGGTATCGAGAAAATTCAAAGTCACTTTTTTTTTTCTTTTTCCCCTCTCTCTCTCTCTCTCTCTCTCTCTCTCTCTCTTTTCCTTCCACAAACAAAAAGAGAACTCCTCTTGCGGAGTTGCGGAATGCAATTAAAAAGTTTTCCCACGGTTTGTTCCGCCTTTGGGGAATTCATTGTACCTATCTGATTTGCTTTGATTTGCTGAAACTTAAACTGCTCGTGATTTTCCTTCAATTTTTTTTTTTTTTATTTATTTGTTTATTTTTTTATTTTTCTACTTTAGCTCGATCGACAACGTCGATTTGTTAATGTCTCTCTCTCTTCTTTCCTCTTTTCTCTTTTTATGGATGCATCGTCGAAAATCGTTTTCATCTTTATTAAAGAAGAAAACGCTTTCTTTCGTTCGTTTGTTATATACGTTTCTGTATGTACTTTAAATATTAACAGATTTTTAATTATCTTATCATTTTTTATATAAATCCAATTCTTTCCCTTTTATTTTTGTGTATTCTAGAATTTATTATACCTCGAGTTCGACGATTTTTCTTTTTTTTTTCTTTTTTTTAATTTTCTTTTCTTTTTTTCTTTTTCATTCGAAGATCATTTCATTTCGATAATGTGATTAATAAATATGTTCTTGTCGCGCGTACTATACACACACAGAAACATATATATATAAATTAAATTTTGTCGTTAGAATCTGATATAACAGTATATTAGGTTAGCACGTATAACATAAAGAAATAAATATTCGAGCCATTTTCTCTTATATCCTTATAGATAATTATTAATTTATGAAACTTTGATCTCGCGTGAGAACAATGTGAAGAGGAGAAAAAGAAAAAGAGAAACAGAAAAGAGGGGATAAAAAAATAATAAAAAAGAAAAAAAGAAAAAATTGAAAGCGAAGAAACACGTATTATCATAAAGAGCTAAAAATGGAGAGGGTACAAACGAACTGTAGTTAGCGAAATATTCGCTCCAAAATGATATTTTTTTTTCTTCATTCCTTTTCATTTTTTTTTAATATAAAGTTGCTCGTGCGAACCAAAGGACGGAGTGTTTAACGGCAGCTGCGGCAGACCACATATGAAAGAGAGAGATAGAGAAAAAGAGAAAAAAAAGAGAGAGAAAGAGAGATTGGTTTTACCTTTTCCCTGATGTTTATTAATATCGCTTTGCCAGGCTAAGGCCAGACCATACACGAAAGACACGCGTGTGAGATTCTCTTTTATTTATTTTGTTTTTTGCTTCCTCTATCTCTACCAATAGGATTGATATGTATTTAAATATAGGCACATATACATATATCGTTTAACAGAAATTCAATATATAAATATTATTCGATGAAAAACGATATAAAAAAAGAAGAAAAAAAAAAAAAAAAAAAAGAGAATAGAAAAAAAAGAAGGAAGGAAGGTATAAAAAAAAAGAGAGAGAGGAAAAAGGCAGTAAAAAAAGAAAAAGTGAAGAAGGAAAAAAAATATTTCCAATATTTTCTCAAATATGTTTCCTATGCAAAAACGAGCCGCTAAACGTGCAAACTGTTTTCGTGAAAATGTTTCAAACCTCCTCTCTCTCTCTCTCTCTCTCTCTCTCTTTCTCTTTTTTTCTCATAAAATTAATATTACACCTAAAAACGTGCCGCACGTGCACACACGTACTTCCTTTATTTTTCCGTAAAGTCGTAAATATGTATATTCCTTTTTCATACTTCGCCACACGCATAAACGTTTACCGTAAACATTTTACCTTATCCACGATTTTTTTTCGCACAAAATAGAAATATGCGTATATGCATATATATATATATATATATATATATATATATAAAAAATAAAAATAAAAAAGAAAAAGAAAAACAAACTATGTTCGACACATTATCGTTATCAATGTTGTTGAGAGAGTGCGTGAGAAAGGTGAGGTCACGTATCTTCGACAAAAAGAAAAAAAAAAAAGATAGAAAAAAAAAAATAACGTGTGCTGGTGAGCGCGTGTACCTTGATTGTTCGTTTAACTCATAGTGATTACATATGACGACGTAACTCGTAAAAATGCTCGTAAGATGTCAAAGAACGACACTATAATAATCTTTTTACAGGACAATCTATGATGCCATTTAACTCGTTCGAATATTTTTGCCTGTCGTGTATCTTGTGTACGACGTAAGGATAAAAAAAAAAAAAGAAAAGAAAAGAAAAGAAAAGAAAAGAAAAGAAAAGAGAAGAAAAGAGAAGAAGAAAAGGAAAAAGATAAGGAAACAAAAAGATAAACAAAGAGAGAGAGAGAGAGAGAGAGAGAGAGAGAGAGAGAGAGCGAAAAAAAAGTGTTCAATAAATCTCGACAAGAGATTTCCACAAGTTTCTTTTGTTCTTCGTAGAAATAAAGAAAGAAAGAAAGAGAAAGATAAAAAAACGTGCATGCACGCAGATACACGAGAGTCTTTAAAAAGCATACTTCCTATAATATTTGTAAGTCACTGTATATATTACTTAGTCATTTTTCAACTTGGAACGTGTTACGTGGGTTTCTATCGTTAACACGATAGCTAGAAGTTAATCGACTCTTTCGGTGGATAAGAAGAATTATAGTCGACAGTTTTGAGTCTCCTTGTAAGAAAGAGATAGATAGATAGATAAATAGGGAGAGATAGAGAGAGAAAAAGAGAGAGAAAGAAATAGACAGGTAGATAGATAGATAGATAGATAGATAGATAGATAGATAGATAGATAGAGAAAGACAGATAAAGAAAAAGAAAAAGTTTGATTTTGCGTGAAACGGAATCATTAACACAAGAGTACGCCAATTTCCTCTATAGTATTACTCTCTCTTTATCTCTCTCTTTATCTCTCTCTCTCTCTCTCTCTCTCTCTCTTCTATTTTTTTTCTTTTCTGTCCATTTTTTTTCAACTCTTTTTTTTTTTTTTCATTTTTTTTTCAATTTTCATTTTTTTTTCTCTATACATCACAAAGTGACGTTGGAAAAAACTGCAGAACACACTCGTTGAAATGTAATTTCGTTTGACCGCAGGATACTATTTGAGTCGGGAAAATTAATTTCGACGTTTTTACATTCGAATATTCTTCTTCGTACGTCCATCTTATCTATCCATTTTCTATCCTTTTCGCCAGGATTATAACAGATAATTTTGTTATTGGAGAATCATCAAATTCGTTGTGTCTATACGTACTACTCCTTTTTCTATGTCGAAATGGCGATCGAATTTCACTTGCTATTATATTATACAATACAATGTAGTAGAAAATGATAGATTGAGATAGACTGAGAGACTGAGAGAGAAAGAGAGAGAAAATGGAACTAGTAATCACAATGAAGTTCGAAAATTCTATGATAGGCAACGTCACAATAGATAAGGGAAAATGATTACTTTAATTTTGATTACTCATTAAAGATTTCAAGACAAACACGAATAGAGTTACGATATTTGTTAATACACTTTATTTGTTATATATTCAATGAAATAACAATTGCTGTTACTGCAAATAAATATATACAAATTTCCAATTGATATTATTTAATATTATTTAAATATCATTCAAACGAAAAATCTAAGGTAAGTATTTTAAGTAAAAGTAAAACAAAAAAAAAAAAAAAAGAAAAAAAAGGTAGGATTAATTCGTACGATGATTAATCATAATCGATTCGAAAAGATTGGTATTTGTTATAGAAGTTTATACACTTTAAATAAAAAATGCAAAATTTTTCTAATACTTTGAATCTCTCAGAAGATATTCGAAGAAGTTTCCGAGATAAAGAAAACATTCTATATATTCGTATCAGTTAATTCGTATCGAATGGAAGAAGAAAAAAGTCAAAAAAGAATAATAAGAAAAAGATATATATTTCATCTTCAGTATCTTCACTATCGATACCACAATATGCTTGTCTTCGTAATTACATTCTATTACATATTTAATATATATATATATCGGTCTTCGAACGTTATCGGAACATCTGTGCTAGTCATCCGTGTTATCAATTTTTCGTTTCGTCGACCTAACGAATTATTCTCGTGGAAATTCTCTCTTGGAGACACATAAGTTAATTTCTGCCACAAGATTCGATTCTTACTTCCATCGAACGAAAGAGAAAGAGAGAGAGAGAGAGAGAGAGAGAGAGAGAGAGAAGAGAGTGCTTCTTATTATTCATTTTAATGAAGCAAAGTTGTAGTATCGATCGAGAACATACTCGAAAGTGGTAGACCAAAGATTTAAAGAAGAATAAAACGTAGGAAATATATATCAAATTTCTGATAATCGCGTATTAATAATTTATTACTCAAATCGTGAATGAATAATTATATTACTTTGAAATTGAAATTATTACATTATTAAATTATTATTACATTTAAGAGCTGGTGATGTGTAGATCGATTTTTCTTTTCTTTTTATTTTTATATTATATTATATTATATTATATTATATTATATTATATTATATTATATTATATTATATTATATTATATTATATATATAACATATAGTATACAATATATAATATATTATATATAATTTCTAATATTTTATCTCTTTTATTTTATACACCCTACCCACGTATAAAATTGCTTCCTTTATTATGATGTACCCGTACACAAACACACACAACACATATATACACACATGGACGCGCCCATGTATCTGTATAGGTAGATACATTTTCATTTCCATTCTCACTCGATTAAATTCAATTTATCTTGATGTTGATGAATCGTCTTAATATTCTCTTTTTTTTTTCTCTCTGTTTCTCTTTATATGTCAAAATGGAAAAATACGAAAAATAAAAGGGAGAGAAAGAAAAAAAAACGAGAGAGAAAGAGAATGAGAAAGAAGGAGTACTTCATCATTCAATTTTACTCGTGTCAGTATATATACCTATGCCTACTCGGCATATTTTTTTTTTTTTTTTTTTTTTCTAAAAAAAAAGCCGATAACGATAAGAGAGTATTTTTAACACCTCCTACAAATCTAGATCGTGGGTGTAACGCGTCCTGGCAAACGTTTCGAGAACACGTTCGTGGTTTGCTTAGAAATAATTTTTTTTTCTTTTTTTATTTTTCACTCTCGAAACATCACTCTACGCGTCGTTAAACAAAGAGAGAGGGGGAGGGAGAGAGAGAGAGAGAGAGAGAGAGAAAGTAGAAAAAAGAGAATAGAGAGATCGTAGAATTCCCATTGGGTTCACGTTGATAGTCCGAACGAGTAGAAAAAAGAGAGAGGGAGAAAGAGAGAGAGACAGACAAATACAATAACAACAAAAGAAGAGAAAGAGAGAGAGAGAGAGAGAGAGAGAGAGAGAGAGAGAGAGAGTGAGAGTGAGAGAGAAAGAAAAATTCGGACACTAAGGCGTTTCAAATCAAAGTCCTCTCTTCGTGAAAACGATTTCCCAATGGTGGAATTGTGAAACGGTTAAAAAAAAAAAAAAGAAAATAAAACAAAATAAAAAAGAAACAATACGAAAAAGGAAAACGAATGGAAAAAGAAAAAAAAAAGAGTAGACAAAAGGATGGAAAAAACATTAACGAAGAATGCACTCTTTGTGAGTATATTCTCTCTCTCTCTCTCTCTCTCTCTCTCTCTCTCTCTCTCACACACACACACACACGCAACGCTGACGTTGTTTTTCACAAAAAATATTGAGAATACAAAATTCATCGATCACGTGAATGATATTAAATTACGAATGACCGTGTATCATGTCATCCGTTTATTTATTTATTTATTCTCCAACAAAATTCAAGAGCAGATAACAGGTAAAAAGTCGATCACAAAGTCGAGCCGAGAGAGCGAAATGTTCTTTCCTGTTTTCTTTCTTTTTTACTTTTCTTCTTCTTTTCCTCTTTTTTTTTTTTCTTTTTTCTTTTTTAATCGTCTTCGCTGCATGTTTAATTTAATTAATTATTTGTACGCCGGATAAATGATTAAAAGTTGGGTTGTGTGGGAGACAGAGGGACGGAGGGTAAAGGGCTGGAAGTTCCCCTATTAGTACAAGTAATATTCTTTCTTACTTTCATACTTGGAATGGGGCATATATTTTTTCTGTCTTGATTAAATTTATCATAAGAAATTAACTGCTAAAAATTAGCTTTTGAAGGAGTGGGATCTTCTAAGATAAGAAGGAGAAGGAAAGAGAGAGAGAGTGAGAGAGAGAGTGAGAGAGAGAGAGAGAGAGAGAGAGAGAGAGAAAGAAGACGAAATGCATTAAACAGTTAATAGTTTCTTTTTCCCATTCGCACGAGCCAGGAAATTTTTTAATTTTACGATTTTTAAATCCTTCAAATACCCCAGTATCTATTTTGTCTCTCCGAACAAATTTTTTTCTTTCTTCTTCTTTCTCCATTGATCAGATTAATTTTTATTAAATAACAAATATTTATAAAACTTTATTGAACGAATAAGTTATGAAATTTTTTTTAGATAAAAGATTTTTATTAAATTTTATTCAAAAATTTTATATATATATATATATGTGTGTGTGTGTGTATGTGTGTGTAGAAAATATAATCAAATTTGTTGTTGATATTGCATTGTAATTGATTGAATAAATTTTTGTGAATAATTATAAACGTTTGACGTAAAGTATTTTGCCAATGATTGAAGAAAGAAAAAAACAGAGAGAGAGAAAGAGAGAGAAAGAGAGAGAGAGAGAAAGAGAGAGAGAGAGAGAGAAAGAGAGAGAGAGAGAGAGAGAGAGAGAGAGAGAGAGAGAGAAAGAATCGCTTTCTATATCTTTTTACGTAACAAGTCGGAAAGTATCTTCCGACTTATTCGAAGAAAGTTATACAAGTTTGAAAACTTGAAGTAAAAGACGTAAAGTTTCTCCAAACGTTTCTATCGACGTCTACTATCTACATCGAGAAAGAAAAAAAGAAAAGAAGAAAAAAAGCAAAGGAAAAAGAAAAGAAATAAAAAAAAGAAGTAAAAAAAAAAGAAAAGAAAAGAAAAATACGTTCTTGACTCGCTGTACTATAAAATAATGGTCCTTCTTTTTCAACAGATTCTGTTAGGATCATAAAAAAAAAAAGGAAAAGAAACGAGATAAAAATGCAAAATATAGAAAGAAAGGATATGTCGAAAAAAAATAGAAAATTATTTTCACGAAATTGTCATACAGGGTAATCTAAAAAAGGCTATTTTTGTTAAAGGATTTTATAAATCGTTTGCTCGTTTTTACAAAAGGTATTTTCTGGATTAATTTTTTTGTTCGTTCTTTTTATTTTGAGATCGTAACGATACAGGTCTAATTACAAAAAAAAAAAAAAAAGAATCATTTATGAATCTTTTGCCCGGCTTAAAACTTTTGTCGTCCATCTTGTATTATATAATATATATATATATATATATATATATATATTTAAATTCATATCATTAGCATATAAATCATAGGACAGGGATATTATTAAAAAAAAATGAATAAACGGTGTAAACAGATATTGCTCTTCTCATGGTAATAAATCTTGCATATGTAGCAATCTCGACAAGTGAACGTTAAGTGCCACCAAAGGAAGATGCATGCATTGGACGAGACTTTAATTTCAAATAGTATCTCAACTGCGATGGCTGATCTACTTTTTATTAGAAGAGAACAGAGAGAGAGAGAGAGAGAGAGAGAGAGAGAGAGAGAGAGAGAGAGAGAGAGAGAAAAAAGAAGTAAAAATAAACTAAAAATAAAAGAAATTAACAGAAAGAAAAAAGAAATTAAAAAAATAAGAAAAAAAAAAAGAAATAAAGAAGGAGATAGATGATGATGGTGGTGGTAATAATCTGTATGGAACCTTGTTTTAATTTCGACTCTTTGATCATAAAAAATCGTAAGTAAGTAGTATAACATTTTTTGTCGATAAAAGGAAAAAAAAGAAAAAAAAAAAAGAAAAAAAAAAGAAAAAATTACGAAGATTGCATTTATCGAATCTTCGTTTTCATTTTTTCGAAAGAAAGCGATAAGAAGAAAGAAAAAAAAGAAAGAAAGAAAGAAAGAAAGAAATTAAGGAAGTATAAAATAGTAGAAAAAAAGATGGAGGGAGTATATGTATCAAAGAAAGCAAACGAGAAAAGTAAATAGGCATCGAAGATAAATCGAGAGTAGCGTTCTTTGATATCTCCAAACGGAGAAGAAACTCGAGAATAAAAAAGAAAGATAAAATGAGAAAGAGAGACAGAGAGAGACAGAGAGAGAGAGAGAGGGAGA
>NC_057689.1:2740083-2751756 GCF_014466175.1 Vespula pensylvanica | reverse complement strand
GAGAGAAAGAGAAGAAAAAGAAGAATCCTAAAGTCTACTTTGTTCATAGAAATCGAAAAAGTCCGACAGATAGATAAATAGAGAAGATATAAGAGAAAGAGAAAGAGAAAAAATGCAATACCCGTAAAAGAACTTCCTCGAAAAATTCGAAGTAGAAATTTCGCGTTTACTTTTTAAATATATGTATGTGTACATGTTTGTCCTACCTTCAAAATAAAGACACGGAGAAATAGAGAGATAAAAAAGAAAGAGAGAGAGAGAGAGAGAGAGAGAGAAAATAATAATAAAGAAAATATGACCTTTTGTGTCAAAGGATGATGATATCGAATGAAAAAAAGAATTTAAACTTTGAAAAGAATTTTAATTTTGAAAATCATAAAACAGTCGCAATGATTCTAAAAAAGAAATAACAAAATTAAGATCGTTTGAAGGAGAAAAGTTTTTTCTTTTTCTTTTTTTTCTTTTTTTTTTTTTTTTTTTAATTGCAATTGAATGGATGATCTGTCTATTAAAATATCACCATCTAAAAGAATTCCAATATTAATCACTATTCCAAGAACTATATACTCTCTAAGAGAATTGTAATATTAGTCCTCGTTCGAAGTTCGACCTTATAAAATAATTCTAATTGCGATTTCCGTTTCTATATCTATATGACAAATTTATCCATATTGGTTGGATATATATGTATATATATATATATATATATATATATATATATATATATATATATATATATTGAATAGAATAGAATACAGAAATAAATGAATCCTATATAGAAATATATAAATTAAAATTATCGAATATGATATTATGAATCTTTTGACCATATCTTATAATTTCATCCTTTTTAATTAGCTTTTATACTTCCAATAAAAAAGAAAAAAAAAGGAAAAAAAAAAAAAAAGAAACAATTTATCACAATTTCATTTATCGGATAATTGATAATCGACTCATTATCCCGTTTAATACACGAATTCGAATTTCAGCAATATCAACAGATGTTATCCATTCTTGAACAATTTTATCATTAGGTATTAAAATTGATGCAACTTCTGGTAATATTATAATCAAGCTTTTATCTACATAATTCATTGATGAAATATTCACACGCTCGCATACATACACATCTTATCGCAAGTTAGATTTCATATTTGTCATATGAATTGTTTTTTCTAAACTTTGAAAATTCTCCCCCCCCCCCAATTTTATTTTATTTTGATTTCAGAGCGAAGTCGTAGGGAGATCAGCAACTGGATCTTTGAAGAGTACAAGAAGATGGGCGAGTCTACGACAACATACCGTAAACAATGATGATGGTAAACCACGAGTCGAATTACTTCTTGATCCACCAGGATCAAAACCTTCGACTCCTTCGTCTCAACCGCATACTCCTCATTCACCTAATACACCAAAGACACCGCATACACCGGTTAAGAAGTCTAACTGGGAGGTTATCGAGCACTTTACTGGCCCACCTCGTCCCTCCATTATCACGGTAGGCGGTTCCTTTAATCGTTAGAGAATGTTTAAGAGAATGTAACAGACAGAAACAAAGAAGAAAGAGAGATTGTGACCACTCCGAAAACATTTTTCCTAAAAACTTCCACTTCGGGGAATGAGAAAAAAGATATTATGTTCGCACGAGAAATCTTCTTTATGTTCGACTGATTCAATAAATAAATAAATAAATAAATAAATAAATAAATAAATAAATAGATAGATAGATAAATAACCATCTGAATGGAGAAAAAAGTTGAGACAAATAAAAGGCTTCCAAGTGATTTTTAAAAATCGATCGCTCTTTCGTGAAATTCTTTTTTTCTGACTTCGTAGGTAGACTCGTGATTTAGAGATATGAAGGAAAAAAAAAAAAAAATAAAAAATAATAATAAATAAATAAATATAGAAATATGTTAACTTAAAAAAGTCTCGATAAATAGTAATTATTATTATTATTATTATTATTATTTTTTTTTTTGAATCGCCGAGAAACCTTCAAACTTAATCTGTATTAGAATTATTTTATAAATTAAACTATTTAACGTATTAATGTAGAAATGATCGACTTGATATCCTAATTAGCGATTTATGAAGATTTACTATTTCGAAGATCGTTTAAATAAATGATCGTGTTAGGTAAATTTAGATAATCAATATTTTACAGATGAACAGAGGATCGGAAGTCGGTGTTGGTATCAATGTAACCGGAAAGGAACCAATACCGGAAATAGCCTCTAGTCCGGGAATAACTCTACCATCTACCGGATGTGTCCTATGCAGATTTCTAAGCTCTCTTTGCACTTCTCATCGATTCAAAAATCTCCAGGTAAACTATCAATCAAAATCATTTCTATTCTATCACAATCGTTTCGTTATAAAAATTTATAACAAGTGGATATATATATATATATATATTAATTTTTCTTTTTTTCTTTACGATCTATAAGAATCGATTAATATTTTTCTTCTTTCTTTCTTTCTTTTTTTATTTAATAAAATTCATAAGTAGGACGTGTTGTTCTTTTTATCGTATTAAATAAGAATATTATTTCGTCGAATGTATAAAAGTTAATTAGAAGATTATCCGTTTTTCCTTTCTCTTCTCCTTTTTAATCAAATTTACAAGTGGCTTGTGTCATTCTTTTTCGCGTAATATGAAAATTGTTTCTTTTTTTTTTCTGTCGCATGTGTAAAAATCAATAAGAAAATTACTTGTTTCTTTCTTTTTTCTCCTCTCTCCCTAATCAAATCTACGAGCGACGCATATTATTCTTTTCGCACGATATAGAAAAATCTTTTTATTAATCAAATGTATAAAAATTAATGAGTAGTTTTTTTGCTTTTTCCATTTTTTAATCAAATTTTTAATCACACTTATAAGTACCACGTGTTTTCGTATATTTAAAAAAAAAAATGGTCTTGAAACAAACTAACGAATGAAAAAATAAAATCGAATATAAAAAAAAAGGAAGACGAAGAAAAAGAAAAAGAAGAAGAAAAAAAAAAGAAAAATGGTCGATAAAACGAATGAAGAATTTTCTTTCATTTAACTTTTAATAGAAAAAATACTTATATAGAAGATATATATAAGCAATATATATATATATATATATATATATATATATATATATATTGCTGCCAATTCAGGTATTTAAATAAGAAAATATTCAAGAAATTTGCGAAGTGAATTCCGATCGAATGGGCCATCACCATTATCGTTATCATCATCATCATCATCATCATCATCATCATCATCATCATCATCATCCTTATCTTTCTCCTTCATCATCTTCCTTCTTCTTCGTCTTTGAATATACGTTTAATGAAAATAATTTTATAATCGATATACACGATTGATGGTACACGGGGTACAGAGTTCGTCTAATGGTGTTTCATGGAAATACGGATCATTTATTTTCACGAGTTATGCACGCGAACATGATGAAGTTTATAATCTACTTACTTCATACAGCTCAACTAAAACAAGATGAAGGTCCGTATATAACGTATAATATATATATATATATATGTGTGTGTGTGTGCGCGTATATGTATGTTTGTGTGCATGTAATGTTATCGATTTGACGCGTGTTGATAATCAACTGTAACTTAACGCGTAATTCGATAGATCTAATAAGTCAATGAGCTTACATTAAACTATAAACTAATAAAAGCAACTTCCTGAAAACGTTCATTTTCAAATGTTAAAATCATATATACACACACACACACACGTATGTATATATATATATATATATATATATATATAATATTGAATATATACGAAAGAGAAAAAAACAAAGAAAAAGAAAAGTAGCAAAAACGACAGATACGTTTTTTAAAGAATTTTAAATATTTTCGTTTCCTATAAGAAACACATTTCAAGCTTGACCAAAGAAGAAGTTTCTTAACTAAAACTTTTCTCATTATTGCTTAAAGTTCATTGAGTAATTGAAGGAAGAAAAATAGTGAAGAAAAAAAAAAAGAAAATGAAAAAAAAAAGAAAAGATAAAAATAAAATAAAAAGATCAAGAAAAAATATCATAGCGTTACATTTAAATTATACTCATATTAATTGGATTAGAATCATTTCGAATTATATTATGATAATGGACTCGTTAAGTCGTTAAGGATTAAATTTTAATACATTTTCAATTAATGACTTACAATCTTTGGTGGTTTGTTCTCTTCTTGCAGTTATTAAAAGCTTATGATATAATGAAAACGTAGATGAAAAAAAATGTATACATATACAAAGTATTGGTAGTATATATAATACATGCGTATATAGCATGCTAGGATATGTACAAGGTGTTGCCAAAAGTTTTTAATCGATTTAACAATCGATTACTTTACTTCGAAATTTTCTTTTTTTTTTTCTAGGTCTTTTAATTAACCTCTATTAAATTTTACTAGTTAAATTTCTTAAGTTTTATAATTTGCAAACAAAAAATAAAATAAAATAAAATAAAATAAAATAAAATAAAAAAAAGATTAGCTGAAGCAATTTCCAAGAAGTGTACATACAATCGAACTTCAAATATCATCTAGAAAGATTTCAATGAGCCCATCCTTTATATACGTATATATTTCATATCGTTAAAAGAGCTTTGTTATTGATATATGTAAATGCTATTTAATCTCAGCAAGGTCTCTTTATAATTGATTTTGCCAAACGGCGATTAGAAGATTATACGTGTCGATACGATTATGGAAAATGTCGGATATTTAATACACGAAATTAACGCGAACGAAATCAAAACGTATGACGAATTAATTCTCTTTTGAATTTTAATTATTAAAGGACGAATATTAGAGAACGGAGCTTTTGTGATGTAATTTATTTATTTTTTCTTTACCTTTCTATTTTTTTTTTCTTTTGTTCTTTGATAACTAACAATCGTTCGAATGAAATTTACTTATATATATATATATATAAATTTGTATAACCGTGTGTATGTGTGTGTGTATATATATATATTTTTTTTTCATCAATTATTAAAATATTTTAAGTTTCATTTAATTACAATGCTTTCGAGATGATACTTTTAATGGTTAACGCACTTGAAAAGCTACGAAATATTTTATTATTCCTTTTTTCTTTTCCTTTTTTTTTCTTTTTTTTCTTTTTTTCTCCATTCTCTCGAATAAATCGATATAAAGGATTATTGTTGCTCGGAATGTTGTCGGTAGTAAAAAAAAAATTTAGTAAAAATATTTTCTTTCCCCTCCTTCCCTTTCTACTCTCCGACCCCGTTAGAATTTAATCGCGGATCGCGGATCTATCGTGTTCAACGAGTACATATATCATAGCGAAAGCTTTCGTGTACTCGTAAATATTCAAACGGAATGGTACGGACATATACGCGTATATAGACACGCGCACACATATATCTTATATATGAATGAAATGTAAAAAAATATATATAGAGTGGAGCCAAAAAATATTTAAATTTACACAATATTTCATCATCAAGTATGTTACATATGGATTTAAGCTATAGGATATAACTTTGTCGCTCACACCCCCTTACAAAAAAAAAAAAAAAGAAAGAAAAAAGGAGATAAAAAGATCGAAAACAAAGAGAGAAATTTCGTGTAAAAAAAAAAAAAAAAACTAACTTGCCCCTCTGTCTATATATATATATATATAATCTCTCTTGGATGACCGATCGGATGATAATGATCTAAAAGAATAGAAAAAAAAAAAAAATAAAAAAAGAAAGAAAGAAAGACAAAAAACAGTCAATTAATCGTATTGTTTATGAATGAGTCATGATCTTGGAACTCTCACTCTTACATAGTTTCTTCGAGCTATCGATCATATACAATTTTATGTATGCGTTAATGGTGGTTTTTCGAGGATCGTGAGAGACCGATAACTTTTTAGTACGATACCGACGATATATCGTAAACTTTATTTAGGGAAAACTTTAACTGATAACGCATACCGTTCGATATTATGACGTAATTCTTCGTTTATTGAAATCTTTTCATTATTTGCTCGTGTTAATTCCTATTAAACGGATCGAACCGACATATCTATCCATCGCTATAAATAGTGATTCGTGATGATGATACCAGAGAGAAAGAGAGAGACAGAAAGTGAGAGAGAGAGAGAGAGAGTGAGAGAGAGAGAGAGAGAGAGAGAGAGAGAGAGAGAGAGAGAGAGAGAGAGAGAGAGAAAGAGAGAAAGAAAGAGTGAGAGAGAGAAAGAGAGATATATAGAAATATATAAAGATTGCGTCGGGAGTTCCAGGCGTTTATTAATTTTATGTATCGCTAGTGTCGTTCGGAAGTGCATCGCTTATCGAAGCATACAACGTGGGCATATGTACATTGTACATATACATATATACAAATGTGTACGTATGTATGTATATATGTATGTTTGTATGTATGTTTGTATGTATGTATGTATGTATATACGAAGAGGGTATTAAACGAGACAGATTTATGACGAAATTGAAGAACATTGTTTGAGATATCATATGCAGTTGTTCGAGGAATACTATTCGCACATTTATACACACAGACACAAAATAGACATACACGTTACATATACACATACTCACACAACACACGAGTTGTCTATTTTTATCTATAAATGCAAAGCTTTGCGAATAGAAAGAAAGAGAGAGAGAAAAAGAGATAGATAGATAGATAGATAGATAGATAGATAGATAGATAGATAGATAGACAGATAGACAGACAGACAGAGAGAAGGAGAGAGAGAAAGAGAGAGAAAGAAAGAGAAAGAGAAAGATTGATAGGTGGCGGAGCTTTTAGTGACTTCCATCTTCACAGAAGCTCTCTATCAGTCACCATGGTAACTCGATAATTCTCGATAATCGTATGGCTTTTCACGAATAATCCATATACCTCTAACATCATATCCTAAGCGATTTCTTTTGTTGCATTATATTAGATAAGAAGACCTTTGATAAATGCCTGACGATATATCCACCCATACACACGAAGCACGATAATTCACACATATGCACGATAAAAGAAAAATTAAAAAAAAAAAAAAAAAAAGAAAAGAAAATAAAAAAATAAAAAAAAAAGTTAGAAAAAAGAAGTACTTCCTGTCGATCTAATTCAATGAAAATTATTATTACGAACATATTCGATTTCATATCGTATAATTCGATATCTCTCTCTCTCTTTTTCTAGAAATCGAATATATATATATATATATATATATATATATATATGGCTGCTTACTTGCGTACATACATACATACATACATACATACGTATGTACATGTACGTGTAGAGTAATAGTACTCGAGAATATCGATAATTTGATCATTCCCGATGCCATACGATCTGTCTTTCTAATTTCAGGTGGAAATGCTCTACCAACGTTATTTCCTTCGCATGAATCAGAGTAACATGACACACGTGCTTGGTCTACTAGTAGGATTGGCATTCGCACTGGGCCTGCTACTCATCGTTAGATTGATTTTAACCAACAGCGAGCCTCTACTTATGCTTCTACGACGGTCCGAAAATCTTTCACTAGCAATCACCCTCATCATATGCATCATCGTTTACGCAGGTAAAGAGAATAAAATAAAACACGGAAAATAAAGATAAGAAAAAAGGAAAAATTTATCCAAAAAAAAAAAAAAAAAAAAAGAAGAAGAAAAATTCCTATAGCACTGAATTCTTTTTTCTTCGATTATAAAACACGGGATCGAACTTTTTTTATTTGTATTAGCAATCAACACTAAACTGATCCGAAAGTCTTCGAATCGTTTTTTGAAAATAGAAAAAAACAAAGAATCGATTGGTATCTTTCGAGATTATTATATTTCAGCTGATTCTTTTTCGACTTTTTCTTTTTCCTTTCTATTTCAATCATCATAAAATTAAAATCGTCGGAAAACGCCTACGAATTTTTGCTTGTGTATTATTAATATCTTTAATGTGATTACTTGAAACATATTGAATATTACTCAAATATTACTTCAATATTATTTAAATATGTATTAACTAAATTGCAAACGTACACACACATATTTGCAGAAATATATTTGCACACACACAAACATATACACGACGCACATAATGTATTCACAAAGCTCTAAAAGCTAGAAGCAACGTTTCTGGTGTATCTACCCTATAAAAAAAAAAAAAAAAAAAAAAAAAAAAGAAAGAAAAAACTGAAAAGAAAAAAATATCAAAACAGAATTTTCTCCGATCGGAGTAATTATAAATAAAATTCTCGTAATAGGTAACGACTCGTAGAGGATTATATCGCAGAATATATTTCCTCTTCATCTACAGGAATTCATAAATTTTTTATTTCACGCTCGCTTCCATTGATACTAATATAACATTAATCCATTTATCCGAGAATGTAACTATGTATGTATATAAATATATATACACGTATAAGGTGATGCACACACACACACACACATATATATATAAGCATTGTACATATGTATTTACATACATACATATGTTATATATATATATATATATAAACAAAATGGTCGTTCAGGATGAACTTCGATCATTTCTCTTCTACTTCTCTCTCTCTCTCTCTCTCTATCACTCGTTCTTTTTTTTCTCTTTTTTTTTTTTTTAATATCCTCGTAATCGCGTTTTACAATGTTTCATTACTTTTGAATATTTAATGGATATTAATAACGACGTAAGCTTCTATCAGTACTTTGCGTTAAATTTGATGACAGTTCGATTTTATATCAAACAACAACAAATGGTCGAGATATCGAGAGAAGAGTTTGATAAAGAAGCTTCGCGAGATGAGCTGATATTTTTGTTTTTTTTCTTTTTACATCGACAGCACCTAAAGGAAAACAAAAATTGAAAATAAAAAGAAAAGAAAAAAAAAAGAAAAAGCGAACGAAAAGAAAGAATATTGAATAGATTCACAAATAAATACGATTTTATAATGAAATAATTTGTAACAATATTTTGATAAAGAGAACTTCGTAAGATAAACTATTCTCTCTCTTTTTTTTTTTTTTTGTAAGTCAAAAGCAAGTAAAAAAGAAAAAAGAGAGAGAGAGAGAGAGAGAGAGAAAGAAAAAGAAAAGAAGATATTGAATAGATGCATAAATAAATATCGCGTTATAATGAAGAAGTTTATAACAATCTTTTGAGAAAGGAACTTCACGGGTTGGACTTTGCTTTTTTGTTTGGATCGACAGCAAGTAAAAAGAGAAAAGGAAATATATTGAATAGATTCATAAATAAAATGAACTATTATAAAGAAGAAGATTATAAACGCAAGAAAGAACTTCACTATATCAACTATTACTCTTTTCATTTCTTTTTTTTTCTTTTTTTTTTTTTTTTTTTATAGATCGAAAATAAGTGAAGAAAAAAAAGAGATCAATACACGATCAAAAGAAACAAACACCGATAAACACCACCACCACCACCACCACCAACAACAACAACAACAACAATAATAACAACAATTAATAATAATATAATAATAATAATAAAAACAATAACTAAAAAAAAAAAAAAAAAAAAAAAATTAGATCGATACATCAAATCGATGAATTCTTTTTTTTTTCTCTTTTCTCTTTCAACCTTTCTGTCTGTTTCATTTTCTGATCAGCATTGGTCGCGACCATTTCGAGACCCGGAATAAACGAAATTTGGTTGGCTGTGGTTAGCGGTGCCGTACTGGTTACATTGTTGGCCTTACAAGTGACCCTGAACATTCATCTGGCCTATTTGCACGAGATGCAACAGAAAAATTACGAAAATGACGAGAAAGGAAATATATCGTCATTCTCGTCATTGTCGTCTTTATCGTCGACGTCATCGTCTTCTCCTACGTCATCATCTATAACATCTTCTTCGTTCTTGTCAATGTCAAAAGAACTACGAACTGGTGGTCCATTGGCAGCAGCTTGGGCGGTCTGCTTTTTCATCTACATGGCTTATGCTCTATTACCGATTAGGCTTAGGCATGCCTGCATCGCTGGAATCTGTTTCTCGATCGCTCATATCGTCGGTGCATTGCTACTCTATCCACAGGATTATCCCGCTATAATGGCTCACGTAAGTACGACAAATTATTCCAACGATAATTTTTCTGTTTTTGTGTGTGTGTGTGTGTGTGTTTTTTTTTTACTTTTACTTTTACTTTTACTTTAACGTTCTTTATCTTTTCTTTTGTTTATTGTTATTTGTTTCTTTTTGTATTTATCTACACGAGAAAGAAAGATTTTTATTAACGATTAAAGATGCTACTGTTCGATGGTGATCAACGATCGATCAAATTATCTCCAATTATTTTCAATCGTCGTATAAAATTCAAGTTCTATCGAAAAAGAAAAATATATATATATATATATATATATATATATATAAGAAGTCTGAATTATCTTTTAAAAATACGAATCGATTATTTTACGATTTGCATATTAAATACAACGAATACCCTCCTGTCGTTCATCTACCATTATTATATTTTCCGATTAAGAAATATTTCCCCGATAAAACGCGACTGGAAACTACCAATTCATATTATATTTTTCTATCAAATGGAATGTTATCAAATCGCGCGTTTTAAATTTTACAAAAGATTCCGTATAGATATATAAATCAATATGCTTATATTTTATACGTACTTATATATATATATATATATATATATATATATGTACGTACATAAATTTCTATATATAATACATCAAGTTCCTACGTTGATCAGTTTTGTTTAAATTCAACCGATGTTTCCAAACGCTTAACTTCACAAAAGATTTTCTATATATATTTTATATATGTTCCATACATATATAATGTCTATACATACATACATATTATACATAGGTGTGTCTATGTATAACATACACATACGTTGATCAGTTTTATTTGAATATCAATTGTTCGTGTTGAAATTTATACAGTAATCTCTCTCTCTCTTTGTCTCTCTCTCTCTTTCTCTGTCTCTTTCACTGTCTACCTATCTATCTACCTCTCTCTTTATCTCTCGACAAATTTTCCTTCCATTTCAGGGATTCCATGTTTCATTTATCTTTTCATCGAGTTAATCCACCTATAATGACAATCCTAGCGTATATTTTCCAAACGAAAAGAGAAAGAGAAAGAGAGAGAGAAAGAGAAAGAGAAAGAGAAAGAGAAAGAGAAAGAGAGAATCCATACGTTCTCGGTACATTCTCGAACATGACAGACTGCGCGATAAGTTCTTCGTTCTACGGATAAGAGATAAGCAAATAGATCGATCGGTGTTAGGACAGAAGTGACGGTGAAGAGAGGGGCTTTAGATGAGAGGGATGGAAGAAAAAAGGGTGTGAGTCGAGAGAAAGAGAAAGAGAAAAAAAGGAGAATAAAGAGAGAGAGAGAGAGAGAGAAAGAGAGGGAAAGAAAGAAGATAGAAAAGCCATACTATCTATTCTAAAATCTCATGAAAAGAGAGTTCCTTGTTATTGGATTTCGTGGCAACTGTGAGGGGGTGTCTTCATCCATCAACTTAGCGAACTCTCGAATTCTTTTCTACGTGATTACAAAAGGGACCTTTTATTACGTTGAAAGCTTTGACGTTTGCGATTCTCGATTTAATTGAATGATAATATCGAAATATCGAGAATATAAGAGAAAATTTTTTCTTACCGCACTTTAATGAACGAAGAGAAAGAAAAAAAAAAAAAA
>NC_057689.1:2715303-2739983 GCF_014466175.1 Vespula pensylvanica | reverse complement strand
AAAAAAAAAAAAAATCAAGGGAGAAAAAGAAATGAAAAAAGAATAAAAAAAAAAAAAAAAAGAAAAAAGAATTTCGTAGATATTATACATATGTATATAGATACATAGAGAGATGAATAGATAGATAGATAGATAGATAGATAGATAGATAGATAGATAGATAGATAGATAGATAGATAGATGTTTGTATATCTGTCTGTATGTAACATATATGGAAAAGAAAAATAAGTTTATACGCGATCTAACGTTTGATATCGAGGATGAAAGAATTTCTTGTTTGTCCAATGTTTCTTCAAGAAATGCTACTTATTTACTATTACCTTGTTGTTACTTCAACGAAATGAAAACGAAATGATCCTTAATAATAATAAGATATAGAAAATGACGTTCGACACTAAAACGCTAAAGAATAACGAATAACGAATATGGCTTCGAAATTTGTACCGTTTAAATTATCTCTTCATTCAACCCTCCGAATATTCTTTGATTATCGAGTTACAATATTAATAGACGTCCTGTCGTTGGGTTCGACGTAATTGCGAGTCCGTCACTCCATGTCGTCCAGACACAAAGGACAGAGGTCGAACGATACTATTCGAGAAATATATAGACCGGCCAATAAATTAAGAGAGCAAGAGCAAGAGCAAGAGAGAGAGAGAGAGAGAGAGAGAGAGAGAGAAATAGTGACTACTATTCGTGTCTGACTTAATCATTTCAGATCGGTAGAAAAAAATATTATACCTTTTCTTTTGTTTCCTTCATTAACAAATCATTTTATCGATACAATTCGTTTTATTCAACGTTCGACTAATTCTCATTTTTGTCGGGCGTATAACGCACAAACGGGTTCGTTGATTATTATTTTCTTCCTTTTTCTTTTTTTTTTTTTTTTTTTTTTTTTTAATCGTTATTGTTCTTCATCTTCTCTCTCGACCACGTACGTTTTATTGTTCGTAATTAATTTGAGATAACGTGTTTAACGTGGTTAATAATAATAATAATAATAATAATTCGTTCGAAAAGCTACACCGTCCGATCTACCATAATATCGTTTGAAAGGAAGACGATGTGCACGGTTGAAAGGAAACGCGATCTAACAATCTAATACTCTGTTCGGTATATTAACTCCGCTTCCGTAGTGTTCCGTACGGTGAAGGAAACACGTAAACTCAATGAATTGACTTCGTCGTCGATGAAATTCGACAATTACGTCCAAAGGCGTAGTACCTTTGGAAAATGACTATGTATACCTATCTATAGACTCCTGGACCGATCAAAGACGTTCATGCTACTATATAATAGAACAAGACCATCGCTACGTTTACCAGCTTTGGTCATTGTATCGTTACTCTTGTGATACGGTTAGAATCTATAGAACTTATCTTCATTCTCTGTCTCTGTCTCTGTCTCTGTCTCTCTCTCTCTATCTCTATCTCGTTTTTTTAAATCGTCCATCGTATCATATCGAGAAATGTTTATTTTTAATTATCACCGTGATAATATTATTTATTCTGTATTACATTATTTTAAATTATTTTATATCCATCGCGTTACACAATAATTTGACGTTCGAAGTATCTCAAAGATCGATAGAATAAAGTCAATTAAAAATTTGGTGCTTTAAAATGAAAGATAGACCATCGGACGTGTCCTTTTGACTTATCGAAATTTTTCTTTTCATCGTTGTCATTTTTCTATCATCGTAAAAAAGATCTGTGTAGAATTTGACATGCGAAATATTTGTTGAGTAAATCAATCGACGAGTCAACGATTGAAAACCACAAGTTTTATCTTCTTGTGTCAGAAGTAACAAAAAAAGAAGTGGGACAGAGAGATATAGAGAGATAGAGAGAGAGAGAGAGAGAGAGAGAGAGAGAGAGAGAGAGAGAGAAAAAACAACTATTAGAGGTTTCACTCCAATTCGTTTGTACAAACGTATCGATCGATCCGATTTGCTACTTTCGTGCTTTACAAATGTTTGTCGATCATTAAATTTGTCTGTTACAACAAAGTCCTCAAATCGTTCGATTGAATTCGAAAATACAATACGAATGTTATTCGTACGTTTTGTTGACGAGGGTGGGACGAAGGGAAGAAGAATTTTCTTTTTTCAATTTTTTTTTTTTTCTTTTTTACTTTCATTCCTTCCCTTGGTCCTTCCCTCTTTTGATTTCAAAAAATTCAGCTCGCTCGATATTAAATACATGTCATTAAAAAAAATTAAAAAAGAGAATATATAGGTTAATGAGTGCATCGTTCATTGTTAATTACTTCAACGAACGAATTTTCTCGATCGATCGAAATACACACACACACACACATACACGATGTATATATTTCAGAAACGAACAGTAAAGAAAAGAAGAAGAAGAAGAAGAAGAAAAAGAAAGAAGGAAAAAAACGAAACAAGAGAAAAATAATTAAGAAATAAAAGTGAAAAAGCAAGAGAAATAGAGAGAGAGAGAGAGAGAGAGAAAAGAAGAAAAAGGAAGAAAGAAAATAAGAAAAATAGGAAATAGTTCTTGTTAGTTTGATCAGTGTAGTCACGTGAAAAAGATGAAGTATAGAAAAGCCGTAAGAGATTAGAGCCGGTGTAGGTGTCATAAATCATGATGGCGCGCGGCATTATATAGGTAGCCTACGAGTTTTCTCAGTAACTATATATAGTCAGCAATCTCGACTCGTTTGTTTTATCCTAACCGAACGACTACTTTACTATATACTATGATTAACGAGCGATAATGAATTTTATGAATGACCGAGTTGCTGCTAGGTTCCTATTTATAAATACAAAATGCACACATTTTTCCTGTTTCTCTTTTCTCTTTATCTTTATCTTTCTCTTTCTTATTTTCATTTTTTTTTTTTTCATTCCTTTCGAAACTATTACGAAGACACATTTCATAACGAGAGTATGATAAATGAATTCGCTTATCGTTACTTGTTGTATTTAAGCATTAATAGGACACGAGAAGGAATGTTAATGGCTTCAGGAAGGAGAGAGATAGAGAGAGAAGAAAAAAGAACGAAAAAATTCCAATTATATTAATAATCTCTCTTGGGGGGGGAAAAAAAAAAAAAAAAAAAAAAAAAGAGAGAGAGAGAGAACAAAAAATAGACGACGATCTTCCGTTCAATATTCGTATATCAATTTCCAGAAAGTCCGAAAATAATCCTATTGTCGATAACCATCGATAATAACAATGTACTTTGTTGAAAAAGCTTAAGCTTATCATCAATTTTATGGAAATTTGAGTATGTAGGTCATGGTCGACGTAGATCGAGTGTGATCGATCGGATAGTTATTATATATTTGTGTGCAACGATAGGGATATTCGTGCGAATATGCTACAATAGCAAGACATTGACCACGGACGGACAATCGAATTGGATCCTGTGCACTAGTGATCGATTAAAATTAATTTATTCCTATTCTCTAGAGAAATAGATAGATAGATAGATAGATAGATAGATAGAAAGAGAGAGAGAGAGAGAGAGAGAGAGAGAGAGAGAGAGAGAGATGTCCAATCGTATATAATGTTTAGATCCTGAACGAGAACTGGACAGGACAACTAGGGAATTTAACCACCGAATAAATAATCGTAAAGTTTGATCCATTTCCAAAACATTTAATTTTCTCTCTCTTTTTCTTTTTTTTTTTTTTTTTTTTTTTTGGCGAACGTCACCTAACACACGATCGAGCAAGAATAATTATAAAATAGTATTCCGACTATAAGTGAAAAGCTTCGAGAAAAAGAAATAATTACTTCATTGCATAACTCGTTATGACAACGGCGACGACGAAAACGAAGACTACCTAGTTACAAGAGTTACGTAAACAAACTAATTTTTATTTTTTATTTTTTTTTATTTTATTTTTTTTTTTATTCTCTTCCTTTCTTGTTCTCTTTTTGCTCGTCTTCTTGTTAAAAATTTTTCACTTAACACGATGACTCTCGTCGTAAAAGGAAAAAAAAAAAAAAAAAAAAAAAAAAAAAAAAAAAAAAAAAAATAGAAAAAAAATCGTCAATGTTGTTCGATTATGCGAGCTTTTACAAAAACGAATTCGAGAATTCTTTTCATAAACTATATTTGATATCGTAAGACAAAAATAAAATAAAAAAAAGGGATAAGAACAAGAAAAAAAGACGAAAGAAATTAAATGAAACGAGGAGAAATTAATTGTTTGTAAAACAAAAAAAGAAAAAACGCATGTAGTCTC
Organism: Vespula pensylvanica; assembly: GCF_014466175.1. Taxonomy (NCBI): domain Eukaryota; kingdom Metazoa; phylum Arthropoda; class Insecta; order Hymenoptera; family Vespidae; genus Vespula; species Vespula pensylvanica. The sequence goes on along the minus strand of NC_057689.1, from coordinate 2,735,761 downwards.
TACCAACCACCCACCCACCCACCCACCACTTTTCCTCCTTTTACGTATTTGCATTCGACTTTTCCCTAGTGACTTCTCGTACATTACTTACTTACTTACTTACTTACTTAATTACTTACTTACTTACTTACTTACTTACTTACTTACTTACTTACTTACTTACTTTCTTTCTTTCTTTTCAACGTTTTTACGCGAGTTGAATAATAATTTCGACTGATGATCGAAGAGAATCAAAGGAACTTTCGTAATTTCTAAAACTACCTGAAGCTTATCCCAATACGAACGTGACTTTCTCTCCCTTGACAAGAGGATATATTTATTTTCTATCGAAAGCTTATAATCCATTTTGATTAATTGATTATAAAAAAAAAAAAAAAAAAAAGAAAAAGAAAAAAGAAATCTATAAAGTATTCTAATTGATCGTGAGACAACGACGAATTTCGTCGATCGACAAGATCGATCGATCGATATTAATAACATCATGTAACGTATGTTAATCTTTTACTTACGGCAAAAATAAAAAAGGAAAAAAGAAAAAAGAGAATAAAAGAATTTCGCTCGCAATAAAAAGACTTGTCGCCACTCGTAAAAAGAAAAGTGGAAGAAAAAGAAAAGTTTTAATAAAACAAAAAAAAAAAGGAAGGAAGGAAGAAGAAAGAAAGAAAGAAAGAGAGAGAGAGAGAGAGGGGGGGGAGGAAGAGAACAATAAAAAATAAAAAGAAAGAAAAGAAGTAAAAAGATGGACAATTTTTATTCTCGCACACGTGAGTTTTTAATGCGCAAACTTTTCTATATACCAAGAAGAGAAAGTGGCCATCAAGAGTCCTCATCCAATTTAATTATCGTTTACAAAAGTGTGTGTGTATGTGTGTGTGTTTAACCAAAGGCTATAGCAACAGCAATAGCAATAGCAAGAGCAACAGCAGTAGCAGTCACCGACTCGGTTATTCCATTCGCGTACAAGGTCTATCGAGGGAAAAACTAATGGCGAAAGTAGGGAGAAAACTACTCTTTCCTGCGACCTAACCCCGTCACGACTACCCTGTATACTTCTCCTCTACCTTTTTACATTGGTCTCCTTTTCTCTCTTGTGAGATTCAACAAGGAATTTCTCGTCGTCGTCATCGTCGTCATCGTCGACCTCATTTCTTCTTTGCTCTTTGGTCAATCTTTGGAACCTTCCACGGGAGAGACTATAACGATGAATATTTTATTCTTTTAACGTGAACTTCTCTGTTTATTTAAATTAAACAGATATTCTACTCTGCACGAAGACTCGGTGTATATAAACTGTCGTTTATAAAGAGGGTGGACCAAAAGTGATCGATATTATTCTTTTAAGTGATTTTATAAAAAGGAATATTAAACCTTCTCGAGAGTCTTTCAATATTCGCAATTATAATCACGTAATTATTTATTTTCATTTTGACGGATAAAGTTTCTTCTAAAGGATTTGGGAAGAGTAATTGATTTTTAAAATAACTCGAGAATAATTCTACGTATATACAAACGTAATATATTAGCGTTTGGAAAGTTTCGAATTTGAAAAATATTTTTTCTAAATTATTTACCACGTATGTATGTATACATATACATAAATACATACATATATATATATATATATTTATATTCATACGTATATATAACTTTTTATTTATTTGATCAATATGTATGTCATTGCTAAGTACTTTTCTTTTCTTTTTTAAATTACTAGAGTCGGTATATATAAATACCAAATACAATAATCGTAAATAATCAAGCATCATTTACATATTATAATAAATACTGAGTATTTATTCAACATACCAAATGCAATATTTAAAAATACTCGGAACGATTTCTCTTCTATCAGGAGCACGATAATAAAACTCGATTTGCAATGAAACGATCTATGTATATATATATATATATATGTGTGTGTGTGTATATATGTGTATATATATATATGTATATATGTATTCGTGGACACATGTATCAGGTATATTTGCCAAGAGAATAAAATGTCCGGTTTCTGTCGAAAATGATGAAATTGCTGGGGTGAAATCCTAACAAGTTTACCTATATTATTTTTATTTTTCCACGAAACAAGCTAACCAAGTACATTTCATATCCGTAATATTGTTTAACGAAGGGAGAAAAATAGGAAACAGGAAGAGGAGGAGGAAAGAAATAAGAGGAAGAGACTCGATCATGAACGTTGTAAGCTTTTAGAAGAGGACCAAATCACTATCATTTTCCTTTCATTTTCCTATATCCCCTATTCCTCATTGCTCTCTTTCTCTTTCTTTCTCTCTCTTTTTCTCCATGGTATATACCATCAACACTTTCATCTTTTCATTTCGTGCTTTTTCAAATTTCCCATTGTTTCCGCACGCTCAATTTTGCACGTTCGTTACGTACACGGTTTTCTTTTTTTTTCCCTTTCTTTTTTCATTTTTCTTTTTTCATTTTTCTTTTTTCTGCCAATTTTTTTTTTCGCGCCCACATTTCCAATGCACCCTGGATGATTCGATCACTCTTCCAACCGGAGAATACAATGTTCCTACATTTTTTTTTTCTCCGAGTTATTTCGCAATTTTCGATCGAACCGGACACGGAGATGATAGTAAAAGAGAGTCGAAAGGGAATAGGGGTGGATTTGGAGAGGGGGGGGTTGGAGACAAGGGTGGATAAACAAATAGGAAGAGATAAACAAATATTTCGACGATAAAATGATATTCAGTCGAGAGATTTTTAATCTCGTTTTACTTTTACACTTCCAAAATGTTTATACCAATATGATACATACATTTATGTATGTCTTTATAAAGGGTATCTAAAAAGAGACGTACCGATTTTATGCGATATAGATATTTTATGAGTTAGAAATACATGTACTTTTTTCTTCCCACGTCTAAAGGGAAACGAAAAGAAAGGAAGAAACAAAAAATGAAAGAAAAAGAGAAAATAATCGAAAAAGAAAAGAACAGAACAATATCCTTGGTGTTTCATTGTAAATACCACCAACGTATATACGTAATTATGAGTTTTACGATCGTTAAATGACGTGGAATACTTTTTTTCCAATCTTTTCTTTGGCGTTATTAACAAGAGAGCGTATGAGACACACAAAAAATAACATCAACGTGTGTATGTGTTAGAAAAAGAAAAAAGAAAAAGAAAAAGAAAAAGAGAGAGAGCGAGAGAGAGAGAGAGAGAGAGAGGAAAAAATTACAGAGAAAAATAAAGGTTGTACAAGCGTAAAAAAAGGGATGAGCCGTTTATGCAAAAAGGTTCATCAGGGATGTTGACAACGGTTAATTAGTGGATACTGTTAATTGGATCTCTCTCTCTTTTCTCTTTCTATCTCCTTTGATAATACCAAAGGTACTTCAAATTTTTCAACAAATTTCGAACTCCTCTCTGGGAAAGAACGATTTGATATGATTTACTTATACAAACAAACTCTAACGAGCGAAGAACAAAGAGGATGATATCTCTTAAAAATAGATTGAACAATTGTCGATAAATCAATTAATTCACTAACACTTGCCATCGATATCGGAAATATTGCAATTATTATCGATCGTACGTGTATGCACTTTTTATTACTGAGGGGTTAGTTATGATATTCTCTAGAGATGGAATAAAATTTGCCAGGGACACGAAGTCTAAAGGGTGAGCTAAAAATCACCAAGGGAGGAGAGATTAAAAGTCTCTAGGGGTGGACTGAATATTCCAAAAAAAAAAAAAAAAAAAAAATCGAAAACCTATGGCTTCTTTTTTTTTTCCAGATTTTCTCGAATTAATGTCCTTTTTTCTTCGTGATCGCGAAACTACAAAAACCTTACAACTTCTTGAAAAAATGATCGTTAAATTATTAATAAAAAGTCTAAGAGAGAGGGAGGAGGAGAGAGGGAGAGAGAGAGAGTAATAGAAAAAAAAAAAAAAGAGCAATAGATTCTTTCACTCCCACGTAGGATATTCGCAATCGAAATACAGTCACAAATTAAATTGTAAAGGTACGAATGCATGAGCGATTTTAATTTTAATTAAACGATAAATTCTTGTTCCTTCGTTACTCGTACTTCTCCTTTTATTTAATCAAGTTAATTTCATTTGAGTAAAATGTTTATTCCTTATAAAAGAATAAGACGAAAGGTAGGAAGGAAATTATATTGAAATAGAATATTCATGGGATATGATATCAAAGGATAGAATATTTGTAAATATATAGGAGTTAATATATATATTCGAATTATATCTTGCATATACACATTAATTAAACTTCTAAATTGACTTAACTAAATGTATCTCTAATATTATCATTCCCTTCAAATTATTTCGATCACGTATCGAAAGACTAACATTAACGTTGGCAAATACAAGTATGCACAGATTCTAACATTAACGAAATCTATGGAGGAATCAAGAAGGAATCTCGATAAACAGGATAGAACGCGACGATATAGAATTCCAACTGAAATTCCTACCATAGTAAACTTTCTCTCTCTCCCTCTCTATCTCTACTTTGAACATATATTATGTGTATATATATATATATATATATATATATATATATATATATTTATATATACAAACACACACACATTATAACTCTTGCTCAAACTATGTATGTGTATGTATGTATCTATGTATATATGTATGAGCATACACACACACACACACACACACACACACACACACACACAGAGAGTTTGAGCAAGAGTTTTCTCGAGAAATTCTAATGGTGTTTTAGGAGTGTTACAAGGATGCTCGGAAAAGACTCTGATTAAAGCTCGTTGAGGGCAACAACGCTTTTTCTCGACACGAACAGCATCTCTTCTATTTTTGCAGAAACGTAAAACGAAGCTTTATATATATATATATATATATATATATATATATATATACACACATATGTGTGTATATATATATATATATGTGTGAGTGTACGCGTATCTCGTCTAATGCCAACGCGTTGTATCTTCCGAGCGGTGCAGGAACGTCGATTACTGTCGTCTACACGATGCTCGGTGTGTCGACACGAAATACGTCCTTTGACCCGAATAACGTCATGAAAATTACTTTGAGAAATAGCTGACGTGAACGCGAATTTCTCTCCAGAACGATAGAGGCAAATGTAATTTTGGTATAAAGGCGTCTTGACTCTCTATCTGTCTCTCTCTTGAGAGATCACCACACTCTTATGGGATTAGATGTTAGAAAAAGATACAAATGAGACAATCCCTATAAATATCATCACGGTGATTTTATGAATATTGCATACGATCATTTACGGGGGGGGAAAAAAAAAAAAAAAAACAAAAACAAAAAAAAAACAAACAAATAAATTTCGGTGTAATAATTCATCGAAAATGAGAGTATTTTTTCTCCCTTTTTCTTTTTTTCATATTTTTTATTCTGTATTTTATTTTTTTTAATAATAACGAGATATATATACCATCGTTAATATAATAATCCAATATGAATATCATTATATGCTTTCCTTGAATATAAAAACGATACGCCGTTTTCATATAATTACTACGGAATGAGAGTATTTTTTTTTTTTTTTTTTTTTATAACAACTACGAGAGAGATATAGAGACGGGCTCAAAGTTCTTAGACGATTTTAAAAATGAATTACTCGTTTTTATGATTTTTTTAGGCAATTTTTTTGTTCCTTTTTTTTTCTTTTTTTTTTTTTTTTTTTTTTTTTTTGTGAAACTCCGCCGAGAATCGCTCGTAAAATTACAGGTCTAACTATGAGCATAATAAAAAGCACAAGAAAGAGGATAATTTATCTTTAAAATCATCTACAAACTTTTTTTTATTCAATCTGTATTATTCTCGGAATAATCCAATGAAAATTCATGGTACGATCCCTTTAAATGGAAGAGATAGATAGATAGATAGATAGACAAAAAGAGAGAGAGAGAGAGAGAAAGAGAGAGGACGTTCTGATAAACGACAAATATATTATTCAATCTCAATATATAATCATATATCGATGGATATGTCACGTGAAATAATTTTATCAGACAAAACGTTAGCTATTTTACGGATAAAATACTAAATCACTTTCTCGTGTAACGTTCTGCCGAGTGGATTTGGGATAATTGGCTATAAAAGGGAAAGAGAAAACGTATTAGAGGCGAACCGTCTTCTCCGTTTTCTATATATTCCCTGGAGTGATATAGATTTATAAATATGTATCTGCCATATCACATATGGGATATAGATATGGTGGAACTTATGTACACATAACGCACAGAAGAAACAGAGGGAAAAGAAAAAAAATGATCGGGAAATTTCTTTCGTAAAATTTTTATCGTAAAATTTTAAGATTTATGTCGACCATTTCGTGAAATATCTATATATGTGAATGGGAAACGAAAACTCGCGAGTATTTTATTTTTAATATTAGAGATTTAAGACTATTTTTTGAGTTGAAATATTCGTGAATAGATTAAGCAAAATTATCATTATTATTATTATTATTATTATTATTATTATTATTATTATTATTATTATTATTATTATTATTATTAGTGTTATAAGATACGGTTTTTTTCTTTAGAAATAATGTCGTATCGAATGTTATTAATTATTCGGATGCACTTTAACTCGAGAAATGTTTTCCACGGTCTAATATACTTATATACATAAATATATCTATATATGTATATTACACATATACACACATACACACGTACGTACGTACGTACGTACGTACATACGTGTATATATATAGACAGAGCGTATTCACACGTAGAGATATCGTGTTTCTCAACGCACGGTACTCTTTTAACCGGCTCGTTTTCTATCCTCGTATGCATGTGAACTTTTTCATTTAACTTTGTAACCAGAAAGCCAGAAAAGTGTCCCTGAACGTTGCACGGAGAAAGGAGAGAAAAAAGAAACAAACCAAATAAACGTGAATAAAAATACAGAGAAATACTTATAATCTACTTCTTCCTAGAGCGAATCTCTTGCTCGACGTTATTCCGTTAAAATCACAAAATCTTATTAAAATTATATACGAAATTGTCTCCTATTTGTTTGCTTTCCAATAAAAAAAATAAATAAATAAATAAATAAAGTAAACCATATATATATATATATATATATATATATAAAAAGAGAAAATAAAAAAATGAAAAATGAAAATAAAATACGCAGAAAAAGAAATCAAATATAGGACGTAGCGCAGCTTTGTCGTTGACCCTCGGAGATAGAAAAAAATAAAAAACAAACAAATAATAATAAAAAAAAAAAATAAAAAAAGAAAAAAAAAAAGGAAAAAGAGCGACGAAAAAAACGTAATAAACGTGAATGAAAATAGAGATCGTCCGTGTTTGTTTTCTTTCCAATAAAAAGTTAAAAAATGAAATAAAATAAAACAAAACGAAATCAAAATTAAAACGCAAGAATAAGAAATGAGAAATCAAAAATAATATATATATATATATATACACATGTATGTCGAATGCAGCGTATAGCTTTAATTCCACGCGTATCACGTAAATTCTGAATAAATTTCATGACGCGTTAATTAGTAAGGAATGACGATAAAGTACCGAAGTTTTACGAGATCGTTCGAGGATCGCAAATATACCCGCGACTCTCTGCATTTTCTACGAAGGAAAAACGACGACTACGACTACGACTATTACGACTACGACTATTACGACTACGACTACGATTACGACTACGACAGGTAGCGACCTGTTTACGAACTAATTGCATCTCGTTAGAGCTTAGTTTTCCGACGAGAAACAAGTTGATCCACTGTTGGCTTCGCAACACCCACCTTTACAACCCACTCTCTCTCTCTCTCTCTTTTTCACTCACTCGATCTCTTACCATCTCGTCTCGTCTCACTTCAGGACTATGTATTAAAAGGAATCGACGAATTTAAATTGCTCTTTCTCTCTCTCTCTTTTTTGATGTTTTATTTTATTTTATTTTATTTTATTTTATTTTGTTCACTTTTTTCTTTTTTTATCCTTCTTTTTTCTTTCTTTCTTTTTTTTTTTACTTGCTCTAGTTTATACGTATTCATGAATCACCTTGATTTCGCACGGAATTAACATACTTTCATCCGGATTTAACGTTAGAATATTTATTTTCTCTCTGAGAGTTTCCCTTTTCTTTCTTTCTTTCTTTCTATCTTCTTTTTCTTCTTCTTCTTCTTCTTCTTTTATCATTTCCTTCTTAACAAATCCGTAATCTCTTCTCTTTTCCTTCTTTTCTCTTCTCGCACTCTCTTTCTTTTTATCATTGCGAACAAAACAGATGTAAAAAAAAAGAAAAAACAAAAAAAAAGATTCAGCTGGTGTCGGCCACTCGTAGTAAGTCCGAGTATTTTTAGAGTCATTAAAGGATTGAAAAGAAAAAGAGAGAGAGATACAGAGAGAAGAAGAGAGAGAGAGAGAAAAGAAAAAAATATAAAAAAGAGAAAATATATATATATATAAAAAAAAGATAAAAATATTATTTAGAATATTTACGCTCGTCGGTTTAACGTTGCACGACGAGTATCACGTCCTTTTGCCTGTAATCGGATTAAATATGGAAAGCTACAGGCGCACATACATATGTAGATATCTAGATACATATGTATGCATCCACATATGTATATATAAATATTTTATGGTTGGCAATTTACGGATTTTATTAAACCAATCGACATATTTATTTCACATATTCACTTCAATTATTTTAACACTTTTTTTTAACAATCCGCTATCCTCAGTAGAAATCCATCATTACTTTTTTTGGACTCGAGAAGAAAAAGAAGAAAAAAAAATAAAAAAAAAAAAGATACTAAGTAGAAAACTCAAACGATACTTTAACAAATATTTATAAGCAGTAATTAATGCGTCTTTTATTTAATATCACTTGAATATTAATCGTTAAAGATTTTGACAAATAAAAGATAGGTACAAACACAAACACGAACACTCACACACATATATACGAAATATATCATATACGAAATAATAGAAATGTCTACTAAAAATATTCTTGCTTTAAACAAAACTAAAGATCGATGAGTAAATATTACGTCTCCTTTAACAAATATTACGCGACAAATTAATCTCTAATGTTATAATATAAATATAATACATTTCGCGTGCCTGAACGAAGAAATGGAAAAAAAAAAAAAAAAGGAAACGCTATGAAAGACGCTACAACGCTATTTGAAGAAAGAAAAAAAGAAAGAGAAAAAAGAAAAAAGAAAAGAGAAAAGAGAAGAAGAAGAAGGGAAAATAATAAACAAAATATTTTCGAGGAGATAATAAGAAAATAAATAAAAAAAAATTCATATTCGTAAGCCCTACAACCCTCAACGAGTATTAACGATAGCCAATTAACGTCTCTATTAAATCACCACTCGAAAATTAATTAGAATGAATATGTTGCTAGGTAAAACGTTTCGCATAACTTCGGATAAAAAATAACAAGAAAAGAAGAAAAAGGAAAAGAAAGAGAAAAGAGAAAAGATAAAATATAAGACGAGTCAAACGCACACAGAGGGAGTGAGAGTGTGACAGTGAGAGAGAGAAAGACGGAGGCAGAAAGAGACAGAGACAGAGAGACAGAGACAGAGAGACAGAGACAGAGAGACAGAGAAAGAGAGAGAGAGAGAGAGAGAAAGAAAGAGGGAGGCAGAGAGAGTGAGGGAAAGAGAAATGAACAAAAAAGAAATAGGGGCGGGAAAAAGGGCAAATCGATATTTCCTTGGACGCGTACAAAAGGATGAGGAGAAGGGAGGAGAGAGGTGGAGGAAAAGGAAAAGGAGAAGGAGAAGGAAAAGGAAAATGGAGGTAGGGCCAGAGGGTCTAGTCTTTTCTCTGTAAAACCTCTTCTTCTTGGCGTCAATGCGAGCCACTCAACGATACCGCACGCTCCGACGATTTAATGACGCGAAAACGCTACAACGAGCCATGACGACATCGCCCACCATTTCCCCCACCCTTGTCCACCCCTGTCTCCATCACCTTCCTCCCTTCCTCATCGGCATCCATTTTGTCTCATACACTCTTCACGAAACAATGCTTAAAACAATGGCCTCTCTTGGTAGACTCACCCTTTTCTTTCACTTACAAAGAGAAAGAGAGGAAAATAAAGAAAGAGAAAAAGAGAGAGAGAGAGAGAGAGAGAGAGAAAAAGAAAGAGAGAGACTAAATCCTGTCGTATTTAAATGTATTTAATGAACACGTGTATCTAATATATATATATATATTTTTTTTTCTATATATATACGTATGTATGTATGTATATAATTAAATATAATATATATAGAAATATATATTAATATATAAATATATATTTATGCATATACATGTACATATATATATATATATGTGTGTGTGTATAATTAAATGTATTTCGAAGAAACACGAGTATTAAATACATATTTACATATATATATATCTTCTAAAGAGACATGTAAATTGGATAAATTATACAGGATCGTGACTGCACGAATTATAGGAAAAAGTATCGAGTTATAAAAAGTTTCCAAGTTCGTAGCTTTACGATTTTGAAAAAAAGAGAAAAAAGACAAAAAAAAGAAAAAAACAAAAGATAAGTTTCGTAAAAGAGCAATCGATTTTTGAAAATGGCTCGGTAACTCTATACAGGTCAATCTATATTAAACAATTAATCACTGGTACACTTACTTTACCTTGCGAAAGCTTTGAAATGAGAAACTTAATGAAATCGAGAAGTATAAACAATTATTTTAATAGACTTTACGCACGTGCTACACTCGATAAACGTTTACAAGAGATAAAGATCTCTCTCTTCCTCTCTAACTCCCTCATTCTTTTTCTTTCTTTATTTTCCTTTCGCAAGAGAACCAGAGTAATTTATTTCTACGTAGGTTTTCACTTAACGAACCTGCCAGAGTAGTTCCGTATACACGAATCGACGATTATTCGTCGATTTACTCGAGTCTCTACATGTATAATAGACTCGACTAGGGGAGGAGGCAAAGAGGGTTGGCGGAGGGCGGGGGGTAGTCGGAGATTATCTCAATTTTTTTCGTTATAAAAAAAGAAAGAAAAAAAAAAAAAAAGCGATAACGAACCTGCTATTTTTTAATCCCCCTTTCTTTGTATTTTCTCTCCTTTTTTTTTTATTAATATCCTTCCGTCCTAATTATTTTTTTTACTTTTTATTTTTTTTTACTATCATTGATCGATAGAAAATATGGTAAAAGAAAAGAACGAGCATTAGAAAAGGATTATCGTCGTGAAACGTTGGGAAATATTATATTTTTCTAATAGAATGATTTCTATTATTACGATCGTTATCAAAGAGCATAATCTTCTTAATGTATCTCTTAGGATTAGAAACATATATATACACACACACATATATATATATATATATATCTGTGTATATGTATGTAGTAAAGAGATGCATCTGTCTCGTGATATCAGAAACGTATTTGATTCTAGCGAGAATATGAAATATGATTGCTGCATAATGATACAAGCATATACGTATATATATGTATATATATTTATATATAAATATATATATATCGTTATTACATATGTATATAAAGTCACGTAGGAAGATAGACGGAAGTGATTAGTATCGTGCTGCGAATAGATATGCGTACCTTTTCGTGGTAACATCAAAAAGGATTTCAACATGCGAACATTTCTAACGTCATAACGAGTCGTTTGCGATTGACGTAACATTTCGAGTTCGTTCGATAGTTACTTCTTTTTTCCTTTTTCTCTCCAATTTAAATAGACATAGAAAATGTAGGTACTAGCATTTTATCGATGACGTACAACCTTTCCCAAAATTTTCTCTGCAGAAACGTGCAGAAAAAAGCTTGACGGGAAAAAAGGGAAAAAAACGATAAAGAAAAAAAAAATAACTCGGCGATTGGAAAATTCATTCGGTTAATATCAAGGTCGTGTTAATAATTAAAAAAAAAAAAATCCTGACATTTTGGGAGCAAAAAAAATAGTAAAAAAGAAAGAAAAAAAAGAAAGAAAGAAAGAAAAGAAATGAAAGAAATAATTCGATTACTCGAGAAATATTTTACATGATATCTCATTCGTAATAGGAAAATTTTATTTGAGATATAAGCTCGAATAGATGATTTCCGTCAATTTAACCATTTAACTTTTGTTACGCAAACAACTATAGACAACTTTCCAACAGCGTACAATATTAAGAAGGGTAGTCAGCAATTACGTGTAATATCAAGATTAAATTTATAACGATTTAAGGCCGTGTAGAATCTCCTAAGTAGTGCACATTCGTAAAGGAAAGTTGTACCTTGAGGAGGAGATACCTTCTGAATAATTGAGATTCATAAAACGAGTTTCTCTGTATCTCTCTCTCTCTCTCTCCCTCTCTATCTCTCTTTATATATATATATATATATTTCTCTATGTTTCTCAGTACTTTAGTTTCTCTATAAACACCTACTTGGATCGGTCGAATTTCTAATTTTGTTAAAATCCCTCATAAATGCAGATAGTAATTAATTCATAATTCTAATTCAACATTGAAATTACAATTCGACGATATTAATTTAATTTTAATTAACGTCGATGTCACTACCATGACTTTCGTCTTTTCGAAGATATTTTAATAGCAAAAAGGGAAAAAGAATGAAGATAAAAATTAAAAAAAAAAAGAAAAAAAAAAATAGTAAAGTGACTACGAACGATTTGATCTTTTTTTTTTGTCTGCTCTTTTTTTTTTCCCGTCAAAGATCTCCCGTTGAACCCCAACCCCTTTCTCTCTTTTCGATTGTGAAATATTTTTCAATACGAATATGAGAAGGACGTTTTAACGTTGCGTATAGTCAGAATAATTTGACGATCCTACAGGTGGTTGCAACGAAATCCGTTCGAAGATTTCAATATCACGAAATTTATAAGCGCTCAGAATGTTGAATTTTCGAATCTCGTCTTCTTATGTCGCTTTTAATAAGGATCGAGAATCTTTCCATCTTCTCATTCTCACCCTCTTTTTATCCAAATCGTTTAAAAATAATCTTTATCATCAACCCTACGAAGTGTTCCATTTAATTCGAGTACATATTCGATATAGCTTCGTTACTTTGGCGATAAAGGTGAACTACTAAAATCTTACTAATTTATTTTAAGAGTAAGAATTGAGAAAAAAAAAAGTAATGAAAAAAGAAAGAAGAAAATTAAACGAAAAGCGATCAACAATTTTTTTTTCATGAAAATAATATTCGGATAGTCTATGCATCTATATTTGATCGTTCGGTCAACCAATATTTTTATACGTCAAAAAATAAATTTTTAAATATTAGAAATTGAGCCGTCGATAAAGTTACTCGGGGTCATCCGTTGAATTTATTTTATGAGCGAAAATTGAAAAGAAATTAAGAAGAAGAAGAAGAAAAAAAAAAGAAAGAAAGAAAAAAGAATCTCAGATCAAAACTTACGAATTACTTTTCCCATGAAAATATCCCAACTTCCTGTACGTTCATATTTTATCGTTCGATACACGAGGCTTTCGTGTAATAAAAAAATAAAGAAAGAAAGAAAGAAAGAAAGAAAGAAAAAAGAAAAAAGGTCTCTCGAAAAGAACTTCTCGTCGATCAAGTTTAGACATTAAAAGATTAAAAAATTAGATATACTACACATATGTACATACCTCCTATATAAAAGCAGAGTAAATATGTCCTACATATATCGAACAAAACTCCGATGAAATTTTTCTAAACTTTTTTCGTGTCTTCGAACTTTCTTCTTTCTTCTTTCTTATTTCTCCTCCTCCTCCTTCTTCACCACCTCCTTTTCTTCTTCCTTCTCTGTCGTCACGAATTGCGATGGATTCTCTTCTTCTCTTCGATAGTTATGATTACCCCTAGGCGATTACTATGCGAATAGTGTCGTGAATCTGACCTATGCTACGAATCTACGCCTAGAATTCGTATCAACGTAATCAACGAACTCGTAGTTGGGACAATACAACGACATTGGTGACGTGTTTCTACCTGGAATCACGAAAATAGTTCGTACATAGATACATACATACATACGTGCATACATATATACATACATATATACATACAGATTCACGTATATCTATATTTATAAACATAAATTGTAGGGATAATATAAAAAGACACGTGAAATAATTTCGATCGAAAAGAATCCAATTCTTTATAAGATGTAAATTTTAAGACGCAAGATATAAAATATACAAGTCATTTGTCTTGCATATATATATAAGATAAAAATCGAGTTGTATCAAATAAAACTGTATTCTCGATGAACGTAGAAACGTTAACTTTAGATTTCCTGTTCTATATATTAAAGAAAAATTTATCTAATTAAAAAAAAAGAAAGAGAGAAAAAATATTCCAACAAATTTTAAAATATTATTATATTTCGATTTTTTACTCTATGTAAAATAAAAAAAAATTGATCTTGATTAAATAAAAATGTATCTTCTACTCTCTGTAAACATTTCAAAAAATTAAATTTCTACGTCCAATTCGTATATAAAACGTATAATGAAAACGTATTTAATAAAAATAAAAATAGATCAAAAAATATATTTCGAAAGATTAATACTTTCAATTTTTTATTTTAAATAAATTAAAAATAAGTCTCGGCTATAAAAACTCGATTATAAAACCCATTCTAATCATTAAAGCATTAAATTTCGATTAGACATGCTTGTCAGAAAACTTAGATAAACGCATAAGTAATCATAGTAAAAGCTACCGCACCCGGAGTATTTTTCCTTAATTTCTCGAAAGAGCTAAGAGAGAAAAAGAGCGAGAAAAAGTGAGAGAGAAAGACCTAGCAATCCAATTTGTATCTAACCGTAATTCTACGAGTTTCTCTACTACTAGTGTCAAATCAAATCGAGAAATGTATGTACATACTAGTTAGCGTTCGTAGTTGAGAAAAGAAAAAAAAAAAAAAAATATTTTCAACCTTTTCTTACAATCTAAACTCCTTCAATCTACTTGCCTATTGTTTTTTCAAAATACTGAGCAAAAGAAAAAAAAATACACACACACATACACACGGATCACCAAATAGGATACCCATATATGTACGTGTACGTGTACGTGTACGTGTACGTGTACGTGTACGTGTGTGTGTGTGTGTATTACTTAGTTTTGTGTCTCTCTTTCTCCCTCTCTTTTTCTTTCGTTTCATTTTTCTACTTCTTTCAAGTTTCTTTTTCTCGATTTCCAGCTTCTTTCTACCTTCACCACTTTACTAATCCGGCATTAAACTTTTCTATCCTAACGCACGTTCTAGAATCCACAGACTCACAGGACACTGATCCAGTATTAAAGCTTTCTTAGTAGCCGCCTTGTTCGCAGATCCTTTGCCTTAAAAGAAGTACTAATCCACTGTCGGGTTTCGCGCTCATTTTTCATACAGCTATTCATCGATATCACTACTATTACTATTACTATTACTATTACTACTACTACTACTGTTACTACGAGAAATAGACAGATAAAGAGAGAAAGACTATATGTCACGTTTTGTTTAAAAAATCATATACTTTCTCGATACTCGATCAAAATTATTTGAGAGAGAGAGAGAGAGAGAGAGAGAGAGAGAGAGAGAGAGAGAGAGAGAGAGAAAGAGAAGATCAAAATATAATAATTCGAAATTTAAATCTTCGTTAGAAAGTTTAACGCGTGGTTACTTCCTTACGTTAACTAATAAAATAACTGAAAATTTATCAAAGTGGATTATTTTACGAGAAGTCGTTAAGAAACGTTCGTGTTTTAAAGTCCTTCAAAGAATTTCTTAAAGGATAACGAACACGATCGTATTTTCTATTTGTTTTTAAAACCTTCTCTCTTGTTTCTTTTTCTTATACTTTTTTTTTTTTTTTTCGGAAACGATCAAAGAATTATTTCGACTGTACGAACTGTTTTGAAACGGTCTTGATCATGAATGTCTAATATAAAAAAAATATATATATTTTCTTCTACTTCTTTCTTTCTTCTTCCTTACTTTTATTATTCTTTTTTCTATCTGAATACGATACAAACGATCATTTATTTAAGTCGAACAAATTTTCTTTGTAGAACGTGGACGATGACCAGACTCTTAAAATAAAATAAAAAAATAAAAAAGACAACAAAAATTTTATATATATATATATAATTAAAAAAATTATATATAAATATATATATATATATACACATATATAAATTTAACAAGAACGCACGACCTGTAATATAACTTACGTACGAACGAATCGAAGGATTAAAATTTTGTATTTAAAAGAAAAAAATAAATAAATAAAATAATAATAATAAAGAAAAAAAAAAAAAACGCAGACGAATTTTATTACTGATAAATTCTTCGAATTATTTGTCGATCTAATGTCAGCTTAAATGTTCAAACTCCGATGTTACGAGATTATCGATTAACAGAGAAATACGCTTTGGTTGCAGCTTCTCAGCTCGATAGTTGTGGTCGGTGGTACGAACGTTGCTGGTGCGCTGACACATCATCCTAGAGAATTGGCTCAACGACAGGCTTTCCTTGAGACCAGACAATGCGTCGAAGCACGTTTAACAACGCAACGTGAAAATCAGCAACAGGTATGTAATAATTTTGGAAAAAAGAACACACACACACACACATACAAAAAGAGGAAAAAGAAAAACAGAAACACAAAAAATAAATTTGCATCGAAGAAAAAAAAATAATAACGATAATTTAATAATTCATATATAAATTTATAATACACACATTTTATATATATATATATGTATATATACGTATATACGTAAAATAATTTAATAATTAATGAAAATTTATTAATTTATTGGTTTTAATTTATTAATTATTAATTGACTATGCTGTAAGACAGATTCAATACGACTAAGCTTCACGATATTTTTATAGGTACGTTTTAATAATGCATTTATAAAGAATTCATTTAAATATGTATATACTACGAGTAAAAACAAATAAGAAATCCATTAATGAGAATCGTGACGATCTTAATTAAACTTACTCGTTACTAAAATATTATACTATATAAATTTATCGACGAAATAAATCGTGTAAATTGCTTTTGATAAGAATAACCGTTTATTATAACGTAAGCGAAAGAAACAAAATATTGACAAAACATCTCGACGAGAATGAATTTACGTTTTTAATCTAATTTTCGTTCGATTAAAAATACAAATAACGAATAAATCCGTGAACGAGAATCGTGCAAGCGATTAAACGTTTTAATAAAATTATATATATATATATATGTATATGTATATATATATATATACATATATACATACATACATACATACATACATACATACACATAGACCTATATCGAATATTAGGAATAAATGAGAAATAAATCGGAAGATAGAAAAATAACGTCGATATACCGATAAGCAAAAATATTGACGGACGTTCTCGATGAGAATATATTCGCCCGTGGGACGATAATCCAATTTCGTTCGATTTTAAAATAATAAATAACAAATAAATCGATGAATAAGAATTGTTTCGATTAATTAAGCATTTTAATCAAATTATTGTTATTATTATTATTATTTATTTTTTATTTTTATTTTTATTATTATTATTATTATAAAAATTTATCAGACAAATGAATGAAAATTAAATTAAAATAAAAAATGACGACCAAGTTCGATATCGTAGTATTAAGTCGAAGATCATATCTCAAGCAATATAAACACAAAAGGGAGAAAGAATGAAAAAAGATAAAGAAAGAGAGAGAGAGAAAGAGAGAGAGAGAGAGAGAGAGAGAGAGAGAGAGAGAGAAGGAGAGAAAGAGAGAGAGGGAGAGAAAGAGAGAGAGAGAGAGAGAGAGAGAGAAGAATATATAAGATTAGTCTAAAATACGACAGAGAAATGCTTTTAACCTCCTAAAAAAAAAAAAGAAAGTAAAAAGAAAAGAAAGAAGGAAGAGATACAGGAGAGAAAAGAACAGAATTGTTATAAGAATAATAAAGAAAAAAGATGTTTACAAGGAGAAAATAGATTTTTGTAGTTTTGAGACGACAACGTGGTATATATATCCGAACGAACGATAAAATCGTGAAAATCTTAATGCCACGCCTTTTTAAGCGTTGGACACGCCTTCTTCCTTTCAGTTCAATCATTTCACTAGTTGAAATAATCGAATAATGACGTTCTATTGTAATATAGGATGGCAATATAACGAAACAAAAGTTTCTAAGTGATATTATAAATCAATTATTCTTTTGCACGAGTCATCGTTAAGCCAACACCTAACCTCTTTTTTTCCTACCCAATGCCCCTTGAGATTGCAAAGCCATAAGATATAAGAGAACTTTTAGGAGACAAACTTGTAAAGGGTCTTTTTTTTTAACTAAATTGCAATGAATGTTCAATTATATGCACACTCGAACTCCTCTTCTTTTTCTTCTTGTTAATCCAGTCGTTGAAAATGTGAAAATTGGATAATATTAAGTCTGCTCTGCCCTGCCACGCCCTTTTTCAATATCTCAGAAATAGAAGTAAAAGGTTATGATTTGCTAATATAAAGTTATTGAATGAATTGCAAATGTTCAGATTTATGTATGTATGTGTTATTATTGAATTTATGTCATGTCATTAATGAAATTATTTAATTTAACGAAATTATAAATATCACTGCAAGTCGAGGGATGCTATTTTGACATTTTCTATCAATCTTTTATATCTCATATGATACATTATATGTATGTATATATATATATATGTATATATGTATGTATATATATATGTATATATACACAATATGTACATATAAATATTGATAGACAAGTTCGATTTCATAAATGGTAATGTACGTCGCTCGACTAAAAATTTTAAATTCCAAAAAAGTATGCGACCAATTAGTTCTTCCGTAGGTTACAATGAATACAACAAATGCTACATCGCAAATAATATCTAAATTATTTACAACTTATCACGTGATGATGTTGTTTGCGTAGACCCGTTTTATAATATGACATAATTAAATATGTACATCATAATATGTGAAACGTTTTAACTGGTATATCCCATTAAATTCAAAAGGAAAAAAAAAAAAAAAGAAACATTTTCATTAAATAACAAGTTCAAAGTATGAATCGCACCGCTCGCAAAGTATAAATATATTATATACCGAGGTTATTATTACTAACTTAACGATAAATTTACGTGATGTTTACTTTTGTCGAACAATCTCGCACGTCCACGTAATTCTGTTTATAAAAAAAAATCTACGCGATAGAATTCTCTTTATTATTTCTTATCTACTGTATAATATACAATCTTATTGATATTATATTGCGTTTTACTTACTCGTAAATTCTCGTCTCTTCGTACGACGCCATATATGTATCTATCCTCGTTTATCTTTACGTCTCTTTCTGTTTCTCTCACTCTCACTTCATTCATACTATCACGTCGTAATATATTTCCACAATTATGAAATTTTCTAAATATCGAAAATACGAACGATCGGAGGAATTTTATATCATCCAAAAAGACAATAAGTATCGATATTATATAGAGTGGTGAAATTAATTATATACATATATATGTATATATATATATATATATATATATATATATATATAACTACTACGTCATAAAATCGAAACGGCGTCAAAGCCACGAATATTGTTTTCGCGAATCTTTTATCAACGATACTTAAACGAGCTACCGATACACACCATTTATAGATCGAAATGTCGGCGATAGATGAATATACCGATGGAAAATGTACCTTGAAAATAATTAATTACTTACCTGTAATTAAGAGAGAACGTAATCACACGTGTCATGTCGGTAGCGGGACTCACGAACAAACATGGCGTCGACTGACTGGAGTCAACGTGAGCATTCGTATCGCCGAACAAGGCCGATGGGTCCCGAAGAGTAACGAGACCTATCGACAAGTGACGATCGGCACCGACGATCATTTCACACGTTAGTTTCATGCGGGAAGACGTTTCTTTCGCTATCTCTTTTTCATAACCTATAAAATGATATATTTCATATATATATATATATATGTATTTGATTAAAGTGTATAAGTATTATCGATGTATACATAATTACGACATACGATCGAATGAATATAAATACGATATTAATAATGACTGAAAATAGGAAAAAAGAAATATCGATTGGATGTGTGTAATTTGTATAGAAAACGTAATAGGAGTATATAAAAAATTTTGTTTTTCAAATGACAGAAATATCGATTCTTATTGATCTCTCTCTTTTTAATATCAACGATCACGACATAATAATGAAATATAACGCATTAATGTGGCAATGATTGTCTATAAAATACTTTGAACTTTCGGTAAAATACGTACAGAACTTGGAAACATTCGCAACGTTCGATAGTTTCGACAAAGGTGATCAAAAACTGTCGATAGCATGCATAACCACGCGACGAGAATGTTAATAGAGAAATACGACGT
>NC_057689.1:2697803-2710303 GCF_014466175.1 Vespula pensylvanica | reverse complement strand
TGTACACATATAAAATATATATACGTATAAAAATCATATATATATATATATATATATATATATATATATATAAATATATACATAAAAATCGTTCGATAATAAAAGATTTCTAACGTCGTTGCGATATTCGATTTTTCGAAAAAAAATTAATTTCGACAGTTCGATTTATATTGAGAAGAAAAAAAGAAGAAAAAAAGAAGAGAATTCGTATGCCGATTATATCGCGCAAACGTCAAATTATTTCCCAAACGCATTTCTCACTTCATTTAATTTTTGTCCGACCAGAAAAATATGGAATAGGTTGGGTTGGGTGAGGGTGGTGTAAAAGCAACTTCGTTGCTTCTTTCGAGATAATATATGAATTTCAATATTATTTTACTTCGTCATTATTTTAGGAAAGATTATTACTGAGCGTACTTCCAAGACACGTTGCGATGGAAATGAAAGCGGACATTGCTGGAAAGCCAAAAGACACGATGTTCCATAAGATCTACATTCAACGACACGAGAATGTTAGGTAAGTTCTTCTTCTTTTTTTTTTTTTTTTATTTAATTTTCTTTTCATTTTCTGCTGTTTCTTTCTTTCTTTCTTTCTTTCTTTCTTTCTTTCTTTTATATTTTATATTTTTTATTATTTTTCTTTTTAAACGACAAATCGTCCTGAAGAAATAAAAGAGACATTTCTGAAAGTACCTAACGTTTTAACGACTTTTGTGTTTGTTCGTTTGGCGAAATAGATTTTCTCACAGATGGAAAGAGAGAGAGAGAGAGAAGACTCGGAAAAGCATCGCACTTGACATGTAATTTAGCAAACGACAAGGCAGTATTGTTCGAATACCGAGAAGTTCGTTTTAGCGGTTCACTGTTTCTTTGAATGTAATTTGGAGTCAACTTCGTAGCGATTAAATTTTTGCTACCACGAATAGAACAGGATATTCCTCAATGATTTATTACGTCTCTTTCTCTGATGAGTAATTCTACATTTATAAATTTGCATTTGCACATTGCACCGATGCAATTGACTATTTTAAATGAAGAAAATTTATCCATATACACACACATGTATATATATATATATGTATATATATATATATATATATATGTGTGTGTATCTCTATCGTTATTGTTATTATCTATTATTATTATTATTATATTTTTATTATAATTATTATGTATAATCTATCGACGACTTTATTATTTTTTCTTACGTTTCTCTACTTTTTTTATTTATTTATATTTTTTGTTTTGGTTACAGCATTTTATTCGCAGATATTTGTGGTTTCACGTCACTCTCCGACCAATGCACAGCAGAAGAACTCGTCAGATTGCTCAACGAGTTATTCGCACGGTAAGAATAATTAATTATTAACACGACAATGAGAAAACGAATGGATAGAAAGAATTCTTCTTTTTCTTTTTTTTTTCTAACAAATTATATACCTATGATGATGAAAAAGATCCGAAGAAATTCGATGAATCGACAATAGTCACAACGTGACGACTCTCGTTGTTGCTCTCACAAAAATATATGAATGATAGAAATTTAACAATGATATACGTACTCACGTATAATACACGTTCGCAAGTGAATATCGAATGCTTGAAAAAAAAAAAAAGAATGAAACTTGTCTTTCTATTCTTTTTCGAAACTAACACGTCTCTCTTTTTTCTTTTTTCATTTTTTTTTTTTTTTTTTTTTCTTTGATGACAAGTTATGAGAAAAAATAAATCATCTTGCGCGAGTAAAACAAACGAAACGTAACGATATAGGTATGTTAAAACCATTAGTCTGAAAGATCGACGGTTCGGAACGATAGCCGTAGGAAGAAAAAAAAAAAAAAAAAAAAAAGGGCCAGGGGCAAAACACCCTCGACTGATTTCCAAGGGTATTGCCGAAGCACGTCGATGGCTTTACATTTTTTGCTTACGATATTTTCTTTCTCCCAACGTAAATCGAACGATTTTTTTCTTTAGCGGCTGAGAAAGAAAGAAAGAAAAAGAAAGGGAGAAAGAGAGGGAGAAAATTTGTTCCTTTTTTCGTAAGAAAAAATAAAAGGGAGCAAAAAGAAGATTATAATTGAACGCCTCGCGACACTTCTCTTTTTCTTTGCTTTTCTTTGTTTTTCGAATCTCCCCTTTTTTTCATTTTAAGCTAACACATTAACGGCGAAATAACGAATCGAGAGATCGAACGCGATTATTACAATATTACTTTCAGAAGTCAATTCCTAATCTTTTATTTACGATCGATCCGTAATAAATATTGTTTATTAATTATCGTAAATTTGAATTTATCGAGGGGAAAAATTGAATCGAGATTGTTCGTTCGTTCGTTCGTTCGTTCGTTCGTTCGTTCGTTCGTTCGTTCGTTCGTTCGTTCGTTCGTTGTATTATATAGCCAACGTGGATTGTATTGAAAGAATTAATGGATAACAAATATAAAGATAAAAATATAAAAATGAAAATATAGAAATAAAAAAGAATATATGTACACATACGTACAAAAAAAAAAGAGACAGAGAAAAAGAGAGAGAGAGAGAGAGAGAGAGAGAGAGAGAGAGAGAGAGAGAGAGAGAAAGAGAAAGAAATAGGGAAATTCTCGAAGAAGCTTTTCAAGATTTTTTTTTCTTTTTTCAGCTTTGACAGATTGGCTGCCGAGCATCACTGCCTGAGAATAAAACTCCTTGGAGATTGCTACTATTGCGTTTCGGGTCTACCAGAACCAAGACCCGATCATGCCCACTGTTGCGTGGAGATGGGATTGGATATGATTGATGCGATCACGTGAGTTTATGATATATCGTCACTTTTCTTCCCTTTTTTCCTACTTTTCTTTTTCCTTTCCTTTTTTTTTTTTTTTTTTTTTTTTTTACATTTTCTCCTTTTCTTTTGTCATATAATATCACGTCGTTAGTAGCATTGTATCATCAGTCAAAATATAAAAATCAACTCGATGATAAATCTGATCTCGTTTAATCGAAAAATATTTTTTACCTTCATTCGTCGTTTTTTCTCTTAGTTCGAGAAAAACTCGTAGTTTTTTCTCTCTCTCTATTTCCTTTTTTTTTTTGTTTCTTTTTTCTTTCTTTTTTTTTTTTTTAGGATTACGTAACTTGCAATAAAGGTATCGTTGTAATCGTTGAGATTTTCATTTTTTCTGAGGCATCGAGAGATTATCGATTTTGTAATTTTTATTGCCTTTTCTTCTCTCTTTCTTTTCTTTCTTTGAACAAATGTTTGACAAAAATTAGAAACTCGAATAAGGAAGTCGTAAAAAAGTTTGTCGTGGATATTTGAATTATAATTTTTTTTTTATATGGAAAAGGATTTCTCTAGAGTGTTAAAAAATGATCGTACAAAATCGATCGCTATTATTAAACGTATTCAATTTTTATTAATTTCAAATAATTAATTAATAAGTTATAATGTTGGAATAAAAAGAAATATAATCAATATAATCGAGCTTGTAATATTTCCATGCTCTTATAAAAGAATCATTATTTCATTTTGTATTTGCATAGACTGGTGCGCGAGGTAATGGCTGTTAACGTAAATATGAGGGTTGGTATTCATACTGGACGAGTACTTTGCGGAGTTCTAGGCTTGAGGAAATGGCAATTCGATGTTTGGAGCAACGACGTTACTTTGGCCAATTATATGGAAAGTGGTGGAATACCAGGGTAAGCATGAATACAAACTATTCTGTTTATAATATGAAAAATAATCCTATGAAAAAATAATCCAAAAGAACAAAAAAAAAAAAAAAAAAAAAAAAAAAGAGAGAATTATAACTTGAAAAGTGTAACACTGAAATTTTACACTCTCACGAATATATCCGTATTGTTCTTTTCGTTTTGTTTGGTTTTGTTTTGTTTTTTTCTTTTTCTTTTTCATCCGAGAAGAAAATTAATTCCTTATTAATACGTTCGAAGATATTTAATATATTCTAATAATTGAAATTTCACTTGAAACATATCATATATAATAGATATAATCACGCCTAAATCTTACAAATATACTTTTATCAAATTATAAATTATATTAAATTACATCAACGCACGTTTACTAATATACGATTAGATCGTATGATATATCGTGTATTAGATATGAAAAAAAAAAAAAAGAAACGAATTTATAGAGTTACAGAAGATTAGTAATATAGAACGGCTACGTGAGGAAAAAATTTCGATATTATTTTATTATAAGAATAAAGAGAAAAGAAGAAGAAAAAAAAAAAGAAAAAGAAAAAGAAAAAGAAAATAATATAAGAGAAAAGAAAAAAGAGGTCGATAGACTTTAGCCGGACACTTTTTCAGTCGAGTGCATATTACTAAAGAGACCTTGAATTGCTTGGGAGGATATTACGAGGTCGAGGAGGGACATGGTGAAGAGAGGAACTCTTATTTGAAGGAGCACAACATCGAAACTTATTTAATCGTTCCTGGTAATACTTACAAGGATAATATCTCTACATCTGGCACAAAAAAAGGATTCACGATAAATGGAAACGTGTCGAAAGAAATGAGAGTTATGGGTCATGGATCGCAACATGGCAAACAAGCCAAGTGAGGATAATACATTTTTAAAAAATATATATATATATATATATATATATATATATAATACATATATATTTTTTGTTATTTTTTTTTTTAAGAAAAATCAATTAGTATCTTGAATCACTTTGTACAGTTCCTTTGAACTCCTTTTATCATTGATATCATTGATACGTACGATAAAATATTTATTTCAATAGTTGCGCGAATCAATTAAAAAAAAAAAAAAAAAAGAAATCTAATATTTCGAAAGTTAAATCTACTCTTAGGTTAACATCTGACCGAAAATTTGGAATTTAAAGATGACATCGATATCATTTTATCGATTCCGTTTATCGAGATATACTCGTATGCACGTACATTTTTAATTATGACTTTCTTTCTTTCTTTTTTTTTTTTTTTTTTTTATTTTTTTATTTAGTACGAAAACGAAACATTTTGCATCTACTACGTAAATTCGAAAATTCGATGAACGAGTGAAGAATATTTGTCAAATAATATAAAAACATAACGGAGCGCGTGACTTAAATAATTTTGACATGTAATGGATTTTATGAATTAGTATATGAATCACGTCATCGCGTATCTTCGTAACGAAAATTGATCGAATGAAATCGTTGTCATTTTTTACAAAAAAAAAAAAAAATATATATATATATATATATAGAACAACAAATATATTTATTCAAAAATAAATTTTAATATCTTTCTATGCGTGTGTGTATTGTGGACAAATTATTATCGTTCTAAGCGTTGTTTCGAATAACATTTCTTTACGTATTTTTCCGCATACTTAACAGATTAGGATTTGGCGAGAATGTCGAATGCGAAAAAGATCCAGAAGACGAAGTAAATGAATATCTGATGAGAGCTATTGACGCAAGAAGCATCGACCGTCTTAGAGCTGAACATTGTACGCCTTTCATCTTGACGTTTCGAAGGCCTGACATCGAAGAGAAGGTAAAAACGATAATCGGCTTAAAAAGATTGCTACTGATATTCTTTTTTCTTTCTTTTCCTTCTCTCTCTCTGTCTCTCTCTCTCTCTCTCTCTCTCTTCTTTTTTTTTTAACTTAGATATCACGGATTAATAAAAGAGAGAAGAAAAAGAAAAAAAAAAAAATTGGAAAGTTCAATTTCATTTATACGATTTTCTTTTTTCTTTCCTTTTTTACTTTGAATTATGTATATAAAAATGATTTATGTATATATGTATATATATATATATATATATATATATATATATACAGAATGGAGGATCAAAGATAGATCACAGCTAATTGATTTTAAAAATCAGAGAATTGATTTCTTATTTTTCGAAATATAAACAAAAAATTGTGTTTGTTTTTAAATAGTAAATATATGACGAGAGCGAAAAGGATTTTATTGATATTTCAAATTACTTAGAAAATTTTAGCTTCTGCATATGTATATATATATATACATATTATATTATATTTGTAAATATTTCTCTCTCTCTCTCCCTCTCTTTTTGTCCTCATAAAGTATAGACCATCGCCTGTAATATGTTTCAGTATTCACGAGAAAGAGATAGGATGCTTTCCGCCTATTTTGTATGTTCCGGTTTCGTTTACATGGTCGTTGTGGTCGCCATCGCCATTACTCTTTCTGGGTAAATATGTAATGAAATTATATTTCATATTTAGCTAATATATTTACAAAGTAGTTGTATATTTATCGTCATGATCATAGGTCACCCCTGATATACATACTTAATAATATTATTTCGACATAACATTTTACGAAAGAAGGACACAAATATATACACTTATATGCACACGTCCGGCGTACATACATATGTACGTACACGTACACATACACGTGAACGTAATAATACACACACACTTTATTTTTCATACATCGATTCGAAATAACATCTTTTATTTTCTTAAAGTTTCTCTATATACCATATATTTTTCAGGAGTATATATTTCTACGTCTGTGCCGGTGTGAGCATATTGGTGATAGCTTTGGTAAATGCTATTCTACTTGCTGAGAAAAACGAGGTGAGTTTCGTTATATGCCACAAATGTATATACGTATGTACATATACCCAAATACATGCATACATATATTCCTTCTCGTATAAAACTACATTTTTCTGCCATTTTCATGCATATCTGCATACATATTCCTGAAATAAGTTATGTACACTCTCCTTCTTAGATACATTTATATTTATATATATATATATATAGAGTCAAGCATATATTAGACGTACATATTCGAAAACGTTAGAATATCTATGGCTTGGTCGCTCCTCGTTGGATCGATCGTAACAGAAAACTCTTTGGAAAGTTGCCACTTCCTCTTAACCTTGACTACTTGTCGAGATTCCAGGTCAGTGCCAAAATTATCGATTCGTCCATTATGTTCTTCGATGATAGAGACTCTTCTACGAATTGATTTCACTTTTTATCTTTTTCCGAGAACCCGCTCAACACGATCGTCATTATCCTTCGAATTCGTTTTCGTCTTCTTTTCAAATAGATTTTACACGTATATCACATTTTATACACACACACACACGCGATTTTGGAATATTAAATTATGTATATATAATTTTTTGCTTTTTTTTTTCTATTTTCTATTTTCTATCATAGACGGTACCTCAATGGATGAGGAACATGGCTTTGAAGATTTTTGAAAATCGGGTAATCGCCCAAAGCATTGCCGCCGCCGTCGTCTTTTTAACCTTCATCACCGTTCTTTCACCTTTGGTAAGTAATTATAATTATATTTAAACCTGATTTATTACTATCGTTGCAACGATTTTGTTTTCATTACGTTGACCAACTTCGTTCATCCATCTTTTTTCTTTTTCTTTTTCTTTTTTTTTTTTTTTTTGATTCCTTTATTTATTTATTTTTCTTTTTTACATTCGAACGAATACATCATTTGTTTATATCGAGTCGAATTATTTTTTCAATTGCTTAGCTCTTCCAAAGTACTTTAAAAAAACGAATGATGTACGTATAAACAAGATTAGAAAATTTTCATCGAATATTTTTTCTTAACAATTATTAAAACTCTTCCTCTCTCTTTCTCTCTCTTTAATTCAGTTTGTATATTCTCTGTTCGTAGACTTTGTCACGTAGTAATAGTAATTCGATAGCTTTTACCTTGTGACATCAATAGTATTTACTACAATCGCTTCTCGTTATTTAACAATGAAATAGACAGAGAGAGAGAGAGAGAGAGAGAGAGAGAGAGAGAGAGAGAGAGAGAGAGAAGGAAAATTTGTCGTGGAACAAGAGAATATGAAACACGACTGATCATGTTATTCTATTTTGTAATTCTCCTGTTTCAGATAAAACTAGACGAAAGCGAAACATGTGGAAGTAGTATTTTGACTTCAACCACCGAATGGCTTAACAATTCTGGCGTAATGGTTAAGAGAATCGAAAAACAAAATGGACCGTGTTACTACACTCTATTCTCCGACGTAAGTATTAAATATAAAAATTAATATTAATATACTCGAAAGAATATAAGATCTTTCATCGAATCGTTCTATAATTACTTTAAAAAAAAATTCCTCGATATGATAAGAATGATTATTCGATCGTATAAAGGAACGTATAAAAGACGAATCGAGATTATTTATAGGTTAATTGGCAATCAGTAATTATGTATTCGATAATTAGAACATATATTAAAGGATATTGAAGATAAGTTGAAATAATTCCTGACAGCTCATTCGGTTGATAACATTATCTCTCTATATTTTTCAATTAAAATAAAACGAATTTAAAAGAGAACATGGACGAGCTAGAAAACGCGATAGCTCTTGTAATTGATATTTATGTTTATGAAGAAAAAGAGAGAGAGAGAGAGAGAGAGAGAGAGAGAGAGAGAGAGAGAGAAAGCGTTTTCGTTAAATACGCTCGTCCTTTATCGTAATTACGAACTATATATCCACTCACATGTTTACATTTTGTGTATTTCTTTCTTTGTGTTTGTTTTTCTGAACAGCTATTTCCCGTTCTGGTGATGTTAGTTATGGTGACCTGTGCGGTATATCAAATTTTAACTTCGGTCTTCAAGGTCGCCGTACTAAGCATCGTCGTGGCCTGTTATTTAGGTGTTAGTATTTATCAAGCTATGAACGACGATCGTTTGGATATCGCTGAAAAATGGTTGGCTGGCGTTTTGGTAATCTTTTTTATGGCGTGTCTGGTCGTACATTCGCAACATACCGAAGCTACCTACAGGTACGTTTTATAAAATTTACGATTACACACACACACATATATATATATATTTTATTATTTATACATATATATGTTATTACGATATATATATATATATATACATATACATTTTATTTATATATTATATTTATATATATGTATATATTTTATTTTCATCTTATTTCATTATATTTTTATTGTTATATATATCATATATATTTTATTACGAATTTGGAATATTCGTTGAAGAAATCAAGGAGAATATATTCCTAGGAAATTTATTGACTGATCCTTTTTTTTTTCCTTTTTTTTTTGTTTTCTTTTTTCTTTTATTTCTCTTGCAGATTAGACTTCCTATGGAAACTCCAAGCGACCGAGGAGAAAGAAGAGATGGAAAATCTCAAGGCCTACAATCAAAAATTATTGGCGAATATTCTACCGGAACACGTGGCCGCACATTTTCTATCCACCGTTAATTCCGACGTAAGATAATCGATTAATCTCGTTAGTTCGTGATACAAACGATACTCGTAAATCAATTATCTACACAGAAAGCTAGACGTGATAAGAGTAAAACTTAGATCGAAAACTTAAAGGAATAGAATGGAAACAACGAAATCTATAAGATAATTAAAATGCGATGGGAATATTCAGAGAGAATGATTAATTTAGTAATTATCTAGATACGTCATTAAGCAAACAAATGATTAATTTCTATAATATGATGTTCAATAATAGAAAATTATTGGTGGTTCGAAGTAAATATATACATACGTATGTAAAATAGAAAAGAGCAGAGTAGAGAACATTTCGAAAGCTTAAAATTTCAAAGGTCACAATTATTATATATATATATATATACATAAGTGTATGTAAGTATCTACGTACGTGACTTACGTCACTGTAACCTTTTACAGGAGCTCTATCACGAGCAATGTGACTTCGTTTGCATAATGTTCGCCTCCATACCAAACTTTTCGGAATTCTATGTCGAGTTAGAGGCGAATAACGAGGGCGTCGAGTGCCTCCGACTTCTTAACGAAATCATCGCCGACTTCGACGAGCTTCTAGCGGAGGAGCAATTCAAGTACATCGAGAAAATAAAGAGTACTGGTGCCACGTACATGGCAGCATCCGGTTCGTACCGCACATTTTTCCTTTTACCTTTTCTTTTCTCTAGTTTTTTTTCTTCTTTTTACTTATCTTTCTTTTTTCTTTCTTTTTCTTTGTTTCTTTTTTGCTCCTTCCTCTTTCACTTTCGAAAGAGAAACAAGTTCGACGATTGACGTACTTACATAAAAAAAAAAAAAGACGCATTAAAAGAAAAGAAGAGAAAAAAGAAGTTGTTACGAATGTTGTTACGAAAAGTTTAGAAAAAAAAAAAAAAAAAAGAAAAGAAAAAAAAATACAAAGAGAATATAACTCACTACTAGATTTCAAATCTCGTAAAAACTTTTAATCGAGTGAAATATTACTGCATTGTGATCTTTCGCAATGGATTTAAAGGATCGATAAATAATATAATATCATCGATGGTAAACGTCAACGAGAATTCGATCAAACGATTTGAAAGTATATACATATGTAAGTAGTATTCGCGTATTCCTATTTATAAACGGCTTCTCTCGTTTTTCCCTTTCAATTAGGCCTGACGAGAAACACCTGCGACATGAGGGACTACAAACATGTGACCGCGATGGCGGACTATGCTTTAAGAATACGCAAACAGCTGGCTGACGTTAATGAACACAGTTTCAACAACTTTAGGATGCGCATAGGGATCAACATAGGACCGGTAACAAAAAATACATACATACATACATACACACACACATATATATATACATATAACAAAACTTGTGATAGTTTATTTAACAATGAAATCATTTTTTCGAAGTTACTTCTACAACTTCGATCGTTTGAATCGTTCATTTATGTTTTTCTTTTATTTATCATTTATAAGAACCATGATAAGTTCGTGAATATGAATAGAAGATATATTTGCGTACATAGGTTGTTGCCGGGGTGATAGGCGCAAGAAAGCCGCAATACGACATTTGGGGTAACGCCGTAAACGTGGCCTCCAGAATGGATTCTACCGGAGTTTTGGATAGGATTCAGGTCACCCGTGAAGTTCACGATATTCTATTGGCTAAAGGTTATCCACTTACTTGTCGTGGTAGTATACAGGTTAAAGGAAAGGGTAGTATGATAACGTATTTTTTGAATGGACCATGTGATACTACGAAGACGAGGAATAACGATACAGAGATATTAACCAGGACCAATACTAACAATAACAACAATAACAACAACAATAATAGCAACGCTAACGTTAACGAAAGAATGTCGTCCTCGCCCAATAACGGAGCAGTACTTCTTTGAAGAAAAAAATCAGATTATTTATTTTAGAGAAGTTAACAATCAAAATATCATCTTTTGTCCTTCCTTTGTCCAATGTTTCTTATATCTATACAAGTTTTGATTATCTGGATATATGCCGTTCGATATTTCGATGATGATCAAAACGACTACAAGGAAAATAAGACGACGATGATGTAGATGACGATAAAATAGAAAAATATATCATTAGATTTTATTTCAGATTTCTAATGATGGAAATATATTTTTCTGGCTATGATCCAGGTAATCGATGCTTTTCGTCGTACATACATAAGACGTAAGAACGTGCTTTGAATTTTTCTCTGTCTCTCTGTCCCTCTCTCTCTCTCTCTCTCTCTCTCTCTCTGTCTCTGTCTCTCTTTTTATTTCTTTCTTTTTTCTTTATTTATCTATCTATGCCTTTCTCTCTCTATCTACCTATCTATCTATGTTTTTCTCTCTATCTATCTCTCTCCGTCTTTCTCTCAACGATTTTATGTCCAAATTGAAGAAAAATACCAAAGTGGGACTTTATCGATACGTAACGTGATCTTTATCGACGTATTTTCTTGTTTTCCGCTATTATTTAACAAAAAAAAGAAAAAAAATTATTTAAGAAATATTATTTAAAATATCGTTTAAAAAGATTATTAAGGATATTATTTATAATATCATTAAAAGAATATTATTTAAAAAAAAAAAAAAAGAAATCTTTGAATAACACGTAATCAAAGAAGTAATCTCATTCGAACGAGATTTCGATATAATTCACGTTTATTAATTGCAATGAGACATATAAAAACTTTGTCGTTTAATCACCCATTGAATATTTATTTTATAATCCTTTTTTTTTTTTTTAAATTATATGTGATCCATTAAAACTGCATATCTTTCGTTAGATCACGTCAACTTCTAGCTTTAATTAATTACATTCTTCTAAGAAAAGAAATATTTTCTGAATATCCCGACGGAGATGAATAATAAATTCGTCTTCGATGAATGACGACATTTTTCGACAGAGAAATGTAACTAGAATAGAAAAAAAAAGAAAGCTCAAAATATGGATAACGATTATATTTCCAACGAATGATCTAACGTAATATTCATCTTCGACTTTCTATTATTTCGTTCCATTTATTTATTTTTTAACAACGCAACAACTTCTTTGCAAATATAATCTCTACATTATATTCATCGATTTACATTTCCATATCTTTAAAGACTATGCATATTTTTAGATGACCAAGACATAATAGTTTTTTTTATTCGTTTCAATATTAACGAAAACGTTGGTGCCAATTTCATTCGATTAATATTTTATATTATATACGTAAAAACGAAAAGAAAAA
>NC_057689.1:2670770-2693270 GCF_014466175.1 Vespula pensylvanica | reverse complement strand
GTGAGTTAATTTAATTAAAATAAAATAAATCTAAATATGTTAGATAATAATTCGATTGTAATATTAAGTTGGCCAAATAGTGTAACGTTGTGTTTGGTAGAATATATATATATATGTATGTATATATATATATATATTTATTTATAAAACATTGCAATTTTTTATTTTTTAACATAAGTCATTGACGAATCGATTTGATGAAAATTTAAATATACTCACAATCACAATATTTCATTATAATATTAAATCTGATCGCTGAACGACAAGTAATGTCTAATAAAAAAAATATATTAAAATTGTTTATTTACACGTAAGATATTGCAAATATTGACATTATTTATTAACGAACTTAATATTTGTGAACATTCTTAAGTATCATGTCACATGTAATATTAATTATAAGAATCTATTGCTGTACAATATGGAATATTACTTCGATGGAATACTTGAAGTATTTGAAAAAGCCCGCCAAAATATAAATTGACTCTTGACATTAAATTTTGTTGTCGAAACATTTAATAAATCAATCTTAAATTAATATTAAACTTTTTTTTAACTGTTGAACTGTTATCTTACAATGAGAAACTCTAATCGACGAGTAATCGTTAACAGATGTCACTACGTGTCATACTTTTTAACTTTCGAACGATAAATAACTAGAACTACCATTCAACACAGTTCGATACACGTGTTTGAAGAATCTGGATTGGTTTAATAAGATATTATTGAATGAAAAATTTTATTGATCTCGATAGATCTTCGTTATAATATGTATCACTATGTATCGAACGTGTAGTGAATTTTTCATATTTAACAAATACAAAATTTAATTGTTGAGATAAAATAACGCGATAAGAACTATGCAAAATAATGATAATTAATTGATTTTCGTTAACTCTGCCAACAATGAACTATAAAAAAATTACGTATTAGGAGGTACGTACAAAAATATAAACAGAACACAACGCATATATATATATATATATGTATACATATCTATATATCTCCACGCAAACGTCACAAATTAGCTATTAGCTTTAGCCGAAGAGGTTAAGGTTGTTCGTAATCACTGGTATTATAATGATTGAAACCAATAACGAAAACAAACGTAATTCTTGATCGATTTTGATGAACGAAATTATTTAATTTTCTTTTTTTTGTTGACCATTTTAAAGATCGTCACTTTTTCGAATATTCGAAAAAGTTTTATTTTCTTTGAAAAAAATCGTGTTAAAAAAT
This sequence comes from Vespula pensylvanica, assembly GCF_014466175.1. Lineage (NCBI taxonomy): Eukaryota > Metazoa > Arthropoda > Insecta > Hymenoptera > Vespidae > Vespula > Vespula pensylvanica. The sequence goes on along the minus strand of NC_057689.1, from coordinate 2,692,031 downwards.
GTAATTTTTTTTTCGAGAATAATCTATTCGCAAATACAAAGCTTATTCAAAAATTTGAAAAAGCCGGGTCTTAGATTAAAGCTTCGTCTTTAAAATGAGACCTCGTTCATCAAAATCGATCAAAAATTATGCCTGTTCTCATCGTTGATGTAAATCGCTATAAAACCAGTGTTGATCAATAGTCTTATGAAAATTCTGTATAGCGTTGACAGCGATATTTTATGCGAATTTTTGTTACGAGTAACAAATTAACCTTACGTCGATCTTATTTTTAATATAGAGATTATAAATTTCACGTATAGTTTTAATTAATAATAGTAAAAAAAGAAAAAAATTTTTTTTAATAATTATCTTAATAACGATTCATTGACGAAGTCATTCTGTCCATTGATTTTATTTCGAATATTATAATGATTGAAAAAAAGGTTAATCGAGAAAAAAAATATTTTTTTGTTTTTCTAGGAATAATTTATATTATTCGTTGTATATTATCATACGTTCAATCGCGTTTTCCCGCCAAAATGCTTTGCTTGCGATACTTTCGCTTTAGATTGCTAGATGGTGTTTATTAATCCAACATGGCAACATGGAATGTTTTCCATAATTTTATTATCTCAAGCAATGTTGAAAGTATTATCAAAGTAGTAAAAAAGTGTACGTGTAAGAAAATTTATTTTGATTGTGAGTGTGTAGTTTAAAAGTAAAGACAGATTACTGTATCTTGTTATTGATTCATGTGTTTCAACATAATACTGTATTACTTGCTGTTTTTCTTATTTTCTTGTTTTGTTATAGCATCATTAGATAATATAAACTTGTGAACAGTTTAATTATATAGAATGAAAAATACATGTAAAAGAAAAATTCTATATGTCGTAGAAAATAGATACATGTTTTATATTTTATTCCTTCCTTCAAACATTCTATCAAGGAACAACGCATGTAACTGCGAATGAATCTTGATCAAAAATTTCAACGAACTAAATCGACTAATAGAAAGTATAGCGAAGAAGGTCCATTCTACTAATAGCTTTTGAAATTTTTATTGCGATGATAGAAACATACAACGTAGGCAAAATTAAACCAAATCTTACTGATAAGAATAATAATAATTATCTTCCAGTCATATGGAGAAAAAAAAAGATTTCTAAGATAATTCCAAAATAATCCCTAAACAAATAATTGATTAGATGATGTAACAGAAATGATGTAACTATTATCAAATATACATTGTGTTTATAAATCAAGTGGACAACCGTAGAACAAACATGGAATATACAATATCAGCTGACGATGTTAAATTTCTTATGATTATTGATATTACAATTCTGTTATCATGATTACAAAAGATAATAAGAAAAAGAGATTTTCTTATTATTAAAAATAATAATGAAAATATTTATTCGATATTTTTTTTTATCTTTTGATCGTTGTATACTCGATAGCCGCGATAAGACTTGATCAAAGAAAAGTAATTAGAATCGACCTCATAACGTGACGTTAGAGATAAATGATACGTCCTGTTTGCATTAACTACTGAATAAATCGACAACTTTATAATTTTCATTATGCATGGAAAACAAACACGGGATAGATAGAAATTAGATATTCTTTCAGTAAAAAAGTTGAGTTTGCAGAATTTAAGATACACGCATGAACTTTTGATAGAGATTCTATATCACGAAATTCGCTTGAAGTTTTATACAACGAACCGAAGCATGAACAGTGAAAACGTAGAGTTCGAGGTAAGAATTCGTTTTTTTTTTATTTTATTTTTTTAACAAAAATAATTAACATTTGTGATTTGTCATAATAACGATATATATATATATATATATATATTTAATCGAATTATATTTTTGAATAGATCGATCAAATTATAATATATTGCAATAATTAAAAATAAAATGTTTTGAGGTAATGCTATGAAATCAAGATATCAAATACGTTTTCTATATATACGAATTTATAAAAAATAAAAGAAAAAAAAATAGATCTTCGCGCACGTGAAATTTAAACAAACATTGCAGATGATGCCGAGAAATTGCAATTCAAGATACGAATTTTTGAAGAAATATTTCGGATGGATGAGACATATTTCGGTGGAACCAACGATGTGGCTTTATATGATGGCCTTCATGATAACTTCGGTAGTGGAGCAAGATTTTTTTATTAATAAAGCGTGCAGAGTCGATCACGATCTATCCGAAGAGACATGCGCAAATTTAAAAGTCAACGAGACCTTGAACACCAAAGTTCAGGCAAGTAATTATCCAATCCGATCAAGATAAATCGATGATAAAATTTATTTTAACAATGAAATTATTAATGTATTATTAATCTATTAATTATCATTTTCTAGGTAACCGTATCGAAATTTCATCAATGGAACAATATAGCTGGACACGTGGTACCGATAATTTTAGCATTGTTTTTCGGAAATTGGAGCGATAGACACGGTAGAAAGTTACCATTGATTTTAGGATTGATTGGTAAATTTATATATTCTTTTATGATTATCATTAATTCGTTGATAAGTAGTTGGAATTTGAATATGGTGGTATATACCGCGAGTTTACCTATGGGAATGCTTGGAGGTAACGTTGCTATATTTGCCAGTTGTTTTTCATATATATCGGATGTAACAACTGTTCAACAGAGAACTTTAAGAATCACTATACTCGATGTTATTTATCTCAGTACTATGCCTACCGGTAAGAACGAATTAAAAATCGTTTCTTTTTAGAAGATTATCTTTGTTTCGTTTTATATAATTTTTTTTTCTATTTTTTCTTTTTTTAGGTGTGGCTCTTGGTTCGTATCTCTTTACGAACGTCTTAAATTCGTCCTACAGTATAATGTTCACGATAAATTCTGTCCTCCTTGCAATTGCTATTATTTATTCCTTTTTAAATCTCAAATGGCGGACGTCCACTCAACAACGACAATTTTCGAACGTTAATCCTTTCTTCGAATTCTTCGATAAAAAGCACGTAGCAGAAACGATAAAAACGTTAATAAGAAGAAGAGAAAATCATGAAAGAGCTTATCTTTGGATTTTCCTATTAGCAATGGCTTTATATACTTTTCAAAGAGACGAGAAACCTATGAGCTATCTTTACACGCAACTCACGTTTAAATGGGGTGTCGCGGACTTCAGTAAATTCAAAACATTTCAATCGGCACTCTTTGTAATAGGTTAGTCGAATTGAGATAATAATTGATAGGAATTAATACATTGGTTTTTTTAAAGAATCTCGATTCAAAGTATGTCATTCATTTTTTTTGTTTTTTTTTAGCTATACTCATCGGTGTACCTACGATGAGTAAATTATTAGGATTAAGAGATACCGTAATTATTGCAATTGGTGCTCTGGCACATGCAGGTGGTAGAATTGTTTTTGCTTTAACCACTATACCAGAATTATTTTATGTTGGTATGTGATCTCTCAAATGTTGACTATATTTTGAGGAATATAGTAGGATTAGACACTTACTATTTCTTTAGGAGCGGCTATTGCAGCTTTGGGTCCTAGCGTTGCACCAGTATTAAGATCAATGACTTCCAAACTTGTTCCTATGGAAGAAAGAGGTATTTTTTATTATATTTTTTGTTATCAATATTTAATGAAATAATTTTAATTGGAAACATATGTTTTAGGTAAAGTGTTTGCTATGTTATCTGTTTGCGACAATGCAGTACCTCTCTTCAGTGGTATTTTATATTCTCAACTTTATAATTTAACAATTAATACAGCACCTAGTTCTATATATTGGTTAACATTTTCTACGCAAATTATGGTGCTTTTACTTATATCGTAAGTCAAATTTTTATTTGTATTTCTTTCTCTATTTTGAATTATCATTATTAGTAACTCTTTTTACTTTTAGTATAATACATTTTTCATCTAAAAATGAAAATGTACAAAATGAAAACGATGAAGAAAAGTATATTGAAAGTGATTTAGAACAGGATAAATCTTCAAATTGAATGGTAAAGCAATAAAATATGCACAAAATAATAAAATTAGATATTTATACAATTGATAATAAATTCTATACTCTTGATACTATATATTACATAGTAAATTACGTTTATATTTTAAAAGAAATTTTATAATTATTCATTCATGTCTCGATCATGCAAACAGAGTATAGTAAAAGACAAATATAAAATACTAAAGAGAGAGAAAAAATTGTATGAAATTTTTATTTCGTAGAAAATATAAAAGAATTGTATACCATGTAACATTAAATTTTCAGAATGTAAGTTTTCTTATATTTTTAATGATCAATACCAGTCAATACATTGACTGTATATATACTTATTAAGTAATGATAAAGTTAACTATAACTAGAATAATAATTTGTTAAGTTTACTAATAAAAAGGTTTATGTAAAAACATATATAATCAGACAATTAATCGCATCATGAAACTGTATATAGTATTTAGTAATTGCTGTGATTAATTAATATAGATAGAAAATTATTGTTGAGACATGTTTAATAAAAGACTCCTGAACAATTTTTTTATAAGTATTTATGTCACGTTGATATCCAATTTACCGTAAAACATGAATCATCGATTTCAAAGTACTTAAACAAATATTATCAATAATGCATAATGATTGGAATGAATCAGAAGAAGGAACATAAACGTTTAACGTAAATATTGCAATAAGAAACACAATATTCATGTTGTCGATAACGAATATTAAACGTGATGCAAAAGAATATTATTCCAAGTGATGATTCCAAGAATGATTATCATCTCTCGAAAATCGACTTTGACTTTTCAAACACATCATTGGCAACATCGATCTCATGGAAGTTTTTTTTTTTTTTTTTTTATCTACCATTAAAAGTAAGTTCAAGAAATCTATTCGTATACATAATGCGTCACATACATTTGAAGTATGTCAAGGCATCTTCAATATTTTTTTAATCAAATTTCTGCATTAATCAAATAACAAAATGATATTGCGTTAATGTTCTTTATTTTTAATAAAATAATTTCTCACTTGAAGGAATTAAAATGTTATATAAATGAAGTTAAATAAATTGTTCAACACAAAGAAATTTTGTGGTTAGAATTAATAATATAATCTTTTTCTTTTTTTTTTTATTATTTCATTATCTTATTCTTTTTTTTTTTGTTCTTTAAAGCATAAAAAATTTCATTGTAAGGCTTCGAGTGATATTTCGAAATTATAGACGAAAGCTAAAGACAGAGTTAATGAAACATTGTTTGAAAAGCAAAAGTATCTTGTGAGTTCTATCATGAGAGCAATTTCATATTCTATTGGCGTATTGAAAAGCGCGCCTCGCATTGCTAATGAATTCACGCAAACGCATGATTTCGCGTTCGCGCTCGAGGACGATGAAAATAAATACGATTTTATTTTAACCGATCATCTTACATAAACAAAATAATCTTTTCTCTTTCGTTAGTACGCTGACATATTGTGGGGAGCATTAAATTAAAAAAAAAAAAAAAAAAAAAAAAAAAAAAAAAAATTTTATTTAAAAAATAATTATTTTTTAAATTCGATAGAAAGAGAAAGATAGAAACTTACAATGCATACGACAAAACGCAGAACGAATACGCAACGAGCGTTAAAAAAAATAAAATAAAATAAAAAAGAATGATGAATATATGCAAATGAAAGAAATTTTCAAGCACATACAATCACGACATTTTTCACTTGGATATTTTTTTCAACGCACGGTATAGGGGCAATATCTTTTTTCAAATGTATGGGCATTGACCTAAATAGTTATCCACCTCCCAAAAAGTCAACTGATCCTGAGTATAAAAGTCGGTTAATTCTAAGGAAAGCGTGTTATCGTTCGTCGCGAGTATTCGAAGTAATACGTTAAAAAAAAATATATATATATATATAAGAGAAGAAAAGAAAAGGAAGATAAAAAGGACTTGAACAGATTTTTTTATAACATCTACTTACTGAGAAACGTCTTCCTTCCGAGACAAAAATTGAACATGGTAATATATATAAAGTAATACATTATTCAAACTGCATCTTTTATCGTATCTCTTCGAGGAATTTTAAATTCGATAAATCCATTTCCGATATATATATATATATACGACATCTATAATACGTTTTTTTAATTTCATTTTATGCGTGATACGTAATTGGTAAATGTATTTCGATTGAACGAATCGTGACGAGTGACGACGAATAACGACGAGTAACGACGAATTTAACCGAACAATACCGAACATTTCCGAATAGATCGAAACTAAAATAATTGCTTGTAGATTTTTTTTTTCTTTTTTCGTTTCTTTTTAACTTCATTATTAATATTTGTTATTATATTTTACATTATTTTAATGTCTTGTCATCAAGCAAATTATTAACGAACGAGGTTATTAACGAGATAAAAAGCAAAGTTCATAGTTTATTGTATAATTTGATGATATGACTTTTGTATAAATTCTATGTCATCTATAAATTGTTTTTCAAGATGGATGATATATATATATATATATATATATATAAACGCATGTATTATTGAATTAATATATATTATCAAGTATTCATATATATTAATATATATTAACGAAATGTAGCCAGTTAGAGTATTTTTTCTGTAATATAAAATGACATGATAAACTGTCAGAGATATTTACGATGCATATCGATCAATAATACGAAGGATTTTCTTTTTTGTTGAGAATATATGCGAGTGAAGGATGTATTCTAATGTGATTTTTTGTTTTTATTTCTTTCATTCTCTTTTCTTTTTTTAAAACATGAATTCAATCGATCTGTATGTATACAATGATATTCTTTCAAACTTTTTCTAACCTTTCTTTTTTTCTTCTTTTTTTTTTATTATTTTATAATTAAATTCACAATCGGATAAATATTTTCTCTTATTAATGTTTTATTTTTTCTTCACATACATATATATATATATATATGTATAGGATATTTTCATAAATATCGGATCAATTATAAATATTATAAATAAGAAAAATTATTTTTTTAAAGAGCGAGTGAAAACAAACAGGAAAGAGGAGAAATAATAAGCAGAGAAAGCCGATGATCGATCGACACACCCAAATAACGCATAATTCGTATAACTGTCTTGAGATAGTAATAAAAGTTTAATACCTGTTACGTGTTCCATAAGAAGAGAGTAAGAATGTTGTTTTTCTATATACGTTCAAACGTACGACGCTTCTATGCGCTCTCTAATAAGTTTCCATTATTTTTCTTTTTTCTTTCCTTTCTTTACTTCTTTTTTAAAGAGACACAGTGACATTTTAATTTACTTATTCATCTTTGAGAGTGTCACTATCTGTCGGTTAAAATCCGAACTTTTACGATCGACGCAATTGAAAAATTCTAAGTATCTTAACCTTAAACTTTCCATACACATAAGAATATTTGAAATTGAAAAAACAAAAGAAAAACGAGAGAGAGAGAGAGAGAGAGAGAGAGAGAGAATCTTTTTTATTTCATCAAAAAAATATTAATGAATCGTATTAATAATATATATAGTAGTATTGAATATTTACTTTCGATCAGAACATTTCAATTTATATTATTTTTTTCTCAATATTATAAAAACTAAGATAACGAATATCACTCATACAAACATTTCCGTAAGTCAGACTTCCGTGATGTGTCGCAAGCGTGAAATATTCAATATGGCGCCTATCGAGCGCGATTTTTAAATACGAATAATTGCATAATTTTATATTTTTTAAAATTTAGACAAACGAATGAAATGTAAAAGGGCAATTTAAATCGTTAAATAATCTTTAACGTGTCGAGACAGCATCGTTTGAGAGTTCATCGAGTGAGAGTTAACGAAAGGCTAAAACATTCTTTTCAGATTTCACTGAGAAAGTTCGTCGCTATTGCCGTTCTAGCGATTCTAACGATTTTGGCCTCTACGGTGAACTCCGTGGCAACGTCTAAACCAGTAGCAGCTGGAGCAATAACGGTCTATCCCATACCACAACGGCCACCATATGCACCAAATCCATGGGATTATCCAAGACCAATTCCTACGCAGTCGTCTAATCGTCGTTCATGAACAAAAAAAAAAAAAAGAAAAAAAATTTTTAAATGAATAAATAAACAGACGAATTAGCAGATAATATTCAATTAATCGAAAGATAAAATTTAGAAGACCAAAGGAAACTATGATTATAACTGAATGAAAAAACGTTTTGCTAGACATAAACGTAATACCATGAATCAACGATTCTCAAGGTTTCCTCGATTGCAAATTAGCGTTTAAATCATCTATTTCTTATCTCGTACAATGCAAATTAACTTTTTTTCTTTTTTACCGTCATATCTTATAAATCGTATGCTTTAGTGATTAATCGATTCAAATTTCCAAAAAAAAAGTTATATTGGAAAATAGGATATCGTAATAATTCCTCAATACATATTATTTAAGACTTTGAAAGAAAATATCGATTTTACTTGAAGTCGGATATCGGAAAAATATTTAATTTCAGGAAAAATGAATTGAGAATCGATATCCAAACGGTGAGGATGAGGGAGAATGAGGGAGGGAACAGAGATTGGTGACGAGGGAAGGGAACAAAAACACTTTGACACGAAATTTCAGCTTTTGAATTTAGCTTTGAGTTTCTTCTACCGGAAACACAAAGGATAAAACCAGTAGGTATTACGCAACTGCGAGATTAAATTGTGTAAAAACACAATGGACCTCCGTAACGGTGAACGATTCTCTTATTTTCTATTTCTCCCTCTCTCTCTCTCTTTTCCTCTCATTTATAGCTAGGAGATATAGCGTAGGTGGTATGTTCTTTTGATAGAAAATTCAAAAGGAATACTTCATTTTGTTGATTGACATATATGTATGTATCTATGCATGCGTACGTGCGAGCGTGCTTGCGTACGTGTGTGAACGTGTATTAGATTCAACAAATTCGTTTGAAATTTTCCACATATAAATAAAAAGTTCTTAAATGATCTTAAACATCAATTACACTTCTTCCAAATTTTTTCCTTCTTCAAATTATCAATACATACAAATCAAGAATTATTGGATCACTTTTTAGGGGGAAAAAAAAAAAAGAAAAAAGAGAAAGAAAGAAAAGAACAGGTTAAATCTTAAATTTAAAGATGCATTTAAAAGTCGAACAACTCTTCTTCGAAATTTTGTAAGTTAACTTTTTGATATATCAAACTACAAACCTAGAAAATTTTGGCTCATCCTGTAGAAAAAAAAAGAAAAAAGAAAAAAAAGAAACAGAAAGCAAAAAAAAAAAGATAGGACACGTTCGATTTAAGAAGATCCTATCAATTTTTCTTGATCGTTATAAATCCTACCGATTTTAATTGGTAAGGATCAATCGATCGATCGATCTATCGATCTATTCAACTTGGGAACGAACTCGCTTGTATAAGAGAGACTCGTACGGTTTGACCGCTGTTCATAGCTCGTTTAGCTTTCGTCGAGTGTACATACATAGATAGATACATACGAGACCATACATACCTACGTAATTTCGAGCGAGAGACAAAATAACGAGACGGTAGAAGAAGGAGTATAGACTGGCAACGCAGTAACCGATTGGAAACTTTCGAGAGAACATCGAGCGCGTTTGCTATATCGTAATACGTTACAAGAATCGAAAACTCGTAGGAAATCCTTTTTTCTTTTTCTCGTTGTCCTTCTATTTGTTTTTCTTTTTTTTTTTTCTTTTTCCATTTCCTCTCTTCGACATCTCATATACGAACGACCTCTACGAGTAAAGACATTCATTCAGTCGATATTCTCGCTCACACGCGAACGGATCGTCGGAGAATAAAATATTTTTATTTTCGTGTCTCTTCGTTGTTACGTCGCGTGATAATAATAAAAGATAACAAAAAAAAAAAAAAAAGAAAAAGAAAAAGAAAAAGAAATAAAAAGAGCAAGCAAGTATTCTGTATTTTCGATAAAAATCTTCATGAGATTGATTTTATTGATATATCAAATATCAACGTGTGATAACAGACCTAAAAGCAGTTTTATTTAATCATGCGATTGATAACGACCGATAGATTATACTTTATTTTGACATTATGGATATGGATCATCACCGATCAAGCCCTAGGACAACAACCCAACGAATCTGTACCTTCTGTTATCTTAGGTGGCATTGGTAATGTCGCTTCCAGTGCTACAAATTTTCGTAAGTTTCTTGTTTCTTTTTTTTTTTTCCTTCGTATCTTTCCTATTTATCATCGATCATTATCTAAGTTTCTTTCGTATCATTTTATTTTATTTTATTATTATTATTTTTTTCTTTTCGTTGTTAGTTCTTCGATCGTCGATCGAGATTACGATGAATACGATTTTTTTTCTTTTAGATGATTGTAACATAGGGGTATAGCGATCGATCGGTCTCTTAAAATGTAATATCGTAAAAACGATGTAAACGTCGACGATACCGAAAAATAGTTTAAAATTCTTTTTGAATTATTTTACGTTCTCTCTCTCTCTCTCTCTCTCTCTCTCTCTCTCTCTCTCTCTCTCTCTCTCTCTCTCTCTCTCTCTCTCTTTCTATCTCTCTCTTTTCTCTCGTGCGATGAAAAGATCGTGTGAACTATGATCTTTTTTACATTACGATATGGGTCAGAATACGAGACATCTTTGTTTAATATATTTACGTACACGCATATTCCGAATGAAACGATTAAATTTATTCGATTTAAAAAAAATTTTACCGAACCGTATATTTACTTACATCGAGAAAAGAAAGAAGTAAATAATCTTGTACATTTACTTTTACAAACATAAGTAGAGGAACGCACTCAATTTATCTGACAGATCGAGATACGCATGTACAATCATTATCGAATACTAGTGAAGATGTTTTATCGATTGACACGAAGATAAAATAATTTTAAAAATCATTTGATGACATATATTTTAAGAAAAAAGATTTTCTGTATTAATTGTACGTATTTGAATTTTATTTCTTTCTTTTTTTTTTTTCTTTCTCTTTCCGATATAATTAAATTATAAGTAGTAACGTATTAGATTATGTGTAAATTATATTTTTTAAAGACTGGTGACACCTAATAATGACATCATTCGATGATAATTATTCATCGATATCAAAATTGAACTTTCCTCTTAATGCGTTAGATTCTCTCGCTCTCTCTCTCTCTCTCTCTCTCTCTCTCTCTCTCTCTCTCTCTCTCCTTTTCTATCTATTTTTATGATAAAAAATAATTACGTGTGTAAGATGAAAAAAATGTTTATTGGTACGTATTTATGGATTACTCATATTGTTCATTTTATTCTTTTTTTTTTTCTTTTTTTTTTTTTTTTTAATATTATTTCACATAGACAATAGTCAATAATCTTTTTTTTTTACATACGTATGATTCCTTTTTTTATGATATATTCGTTTTAGAAACAGACAATTAATGTCATTGAGTATCACGATGATATTTCTTTTCAATTCATTTACGATCTGTCTAGGTTTTATAAAAACACGTCTGTGCCGAGATAAAAAGTTGTTAAAGATAAATCGTTGTATTTTTAATTTCATCATTTATCATTTTTTTAAATTCTCGACACTTATTAAAACTGATGAATAACATCGTTATTGACTGCATCGTTGCAAAATATAAATTGTTGCAATTTGGAAATTATTATTATCGTTTGCCTCGAACGAGTTGTGTCGAGTATTGCAAAAAAAAAAATTAATCATTCGAGAGAAAGAGAGAGAGAGAGAGAGAGAGAGAGAGAGAGAGAGAGAGAGAGAGAGAGAGAGAGAGAGAGAGAGAGAGAGAGAGAGAAACATTATACAAAAGTTACAAAACTTTTGAAAAAATCTGCGAATGAAACGTAAAAAAACGAAAAACATTTGGCTCAACGATAGCGATATAGTAAAATAGATTTCACTTGCATTCATAAACGAACGAAATAATAAAAGGTAACAAGTGAAAAAATATTTTCCTTTGATGTAACAATTTTAGACTTCTCTTATTTCTTTATCCTTTTTTAATAAACCTACAGTATAAAGGTTTGTAAGAATAGATTTGAATTGTATATATATATATATACATATATATATATATACACGCGCGCACACACACACACACACACACTTATAAGCATATATAGAAAGCGGATCAAAAGTTCTTAATTGATATAGAAAATCAATTACCCCTTTTTTCGAGACTTTTTAGGTCAATTATTTTTTTCTTTTATCCCCTTTTTTTTTTCAATCGTATCCTACAACTCTATAATTCCAGCTTGTAAAATTATAAGTCTAACTAAAAGGCTAAAAGGTATAGCGAAATATGGATAATTGATTTTAAAAATCATTCGGGAAATCTTTCATATATATATATATATATATATATATATATATATATATGTACGCGTGTATGTATATATGTACGTAGATTATGTACTTTGATTTATCATTTTTAGTCAGAGATAACATATCGGATATATCGTCGAGTGAAAAGTGCAACTGCTTGTTGTTGCAGTATCCGGAGTCGTGCAACGACAGAAAGACCTGTTGCATCGCGTGACCGACACCGCCACAGATTACAGTACGTTGCGTGTTTTATGATCGAGAGAAACGATCATTACGGCTTATAGATCCTCTCCTATCCAAATAAGAAAGACACGTGGCAAATAAAAGAGACACGAGTGTACCGCTTTCGTTCTCTCTCTTTCTCTCTCTCTCTCTCTCTCTCTCACTCTTTCTTTTTCTTTCTCTTTTTCTAAACGATAGAAAAAAAAAAAAAAAGGAAAATAATAGTTTCGGTCATTAGAAATTCTATTATTTGCTGTAAAAATCATTGATTTATTGCAAAAGAAAAAAAGAAAAAAAAAAAAAAAAAGAGAAAAAAGATAAGTGATCTCGTACGAATCTCTCTGCGATTAAGACATTCTTTCATTTCTTTTTTTTTTCTTTTTTTTTTTTTTTTTTTTTTTTTTTTTTTTTTTTTTTTTTTTTTTTTTCTTAGAATAAATACTCATTCTATATATGTCGATAATACGAGTAGATTGTTCCCATTTGATTTCTCGTAATAAAACCTTTAATCATTATATTCGTTCATTATTTGCAGTAAGTCAATGATACCTGCAATCGATCACGCAAAATTGCACGTTCGAAAGTCGCATTTTTCTCACGAGACTTGCTATTCGAGTAATTTTATGTGTCTCCGTAAAGAAAGAAAAATGAAATAAAAAGAATATAAAATAGAGTCGCAACGAGATGCGATTTACGATTTCAATAGACCGAAATCGAATGCTTATTTAACGAAACGAAATTGCGAAAATTTTAAGTGGCCAATTAAGTATTTTCTCTCTGCCTGCCTGTTTATCTCTCTCTCTCTCTCTCTCTCTCTCTCTCTCTCTCTCTCTCTCTCTCTCTTTCTTTCTCTCTCTCTCTCTCTCTCTCTTTCTTCCGCCGATCGATTGCTACTAAAAGTAACCCGTTTTTAACATGCAACAAGTTTTACAACAAACTTTACTTATTAGCAATTAACGTCAAAAGTATAGACGAGTATTAGGATGTTCTTTCTACAGAATCATTCAACACGATCATTCTTAATTCATATTACAAAATTTTCTTCTTGAGATGGAATAAAAGAAGAAAAAAAAGTGAGAACAAGTGTCGATCACAGATATCGATTTTTTCTTTTCCTTTCTTTTCTCTTCTTTTTACATTATACGTTGAAATTCAAAAAGATGAATCGAATTTAAATGTACAATGACAATTATCGAGAAATATTGATTCATTCCTCGTATAGCAGTAGCTAGAACGTTAACTCGCTTATTAACAACGCTTGTCACGGTTAGCTATTCGCTTTCGGACGAAACAATTAGAATAATCCATATTCCTGGGAGTATTATTATATTAACATTTGCGAATTTTTATTGTTTTTTTTTTTCTTTATATATATATATCTTTTTTTAAAGATATATATATATATTTTTTTTCCTTTTCTTTTAATTTCTATTTATTTTTGTTTTAGTCGTCAGTGCGGTGGAAAGACCAAGGATTTTATTGATCAATGCAACGAGAGCCACAACGGGAATTAGTGAGTAATTCATAGAAATAAAATCTTAATTTAGTAAAACGCATTAATCCTTCGAAGGACAGTCGACAGTGCAGCGTCGAAGGGACTCGAATTCAAGCTTCGAAGATTCATCGAGAAGTTACGTTCGCGAATGCGTTACGGTATACCAGAATTGGATATACCACCGCTCGAACCATTTCATCTCGATGGAGTTCGCATCGACACCGATAATCCAGAAATTGGAAAGTACGTACGTCCTTTTGATCGAAATAAATTCATGGCTACGTTGAACGTCGCCGCGAGTAATTACTCTGCGAATGACTTTCTAATATCTTTTGCAACGCCGATAATATATACGTATATACAAAGCGATCTATCCGATATACTTAGATATACTTCAATTCGTCTTCTTTTTTTATTTTTCTCTACTTTAAGAACTTCGATAACTTTGAAACGTGAAATGAAGATGAGTCAACGTGACGAAAAAAAAAGAAAGAAAGTAAACAAAAAAGAAAATCCAGCAAAATCATACGTATATAAATAATGTAATAATCGTACCATCCGACTGATCCGATTGAAAGATATATTTTATTACAAGATAACATTGAAATATATTCTATTTTCAGCATCAGTGCCATTATCACCGACTTAACGGTTTACGGATTATCAACGTTCATTATCGAAAGTGCGAAACTCTCTTTGATCGGTCCAAGCATATCCGTAAATCTTTTGTTTCCGGAACTGTATGCAACCGGTGATTACAACGTATCCGGTATACTCGGCGACATGTTTACGATATTTGGTTCTGGCCCTTTCAAAGCAACGATCTACGAGTTTCGTTTACAATTTACAGTTGTATTGGGTTACTCGAGGGGTTTGTATATAAAAGATTTCGATCTCGACTTCGCGTTGACGTCCGTCTTGTTCGATATTGAAAATTTTATGGGAGGTGACGAGGTTGGAAGGATCATGAACAAGGTACGCGATTATTTTTACGAAATCAATCAATAATCTTATATGTGTTAAGATATCTTCTTCTTATTATTTTTATTATTTCATTATTATTATTATTATTATTATTATTAGTTTGGAGAAGTTAAAAAGAAAGAAAGAAAGAAAAAAAAAAAAAAAGAAACCACGTGCACGAAGACGATTTAATTGTATTTACGTCTGCTACACTCCGTTTATATTGCTTTCCTTTTTCCTTTTTCTCGAGGGATTCTTCTTCTCTTTCTTTCTTTCTTTCTGTTTTTTCTGTTCCTTGATCTTTTTCTCCCCTTTCATTTTAGGTCTTTCAAGAACTCACTCCGCAGGTAGTGGAAATCATTAAGCCGGACATACTTCCAGGAATCAAGAGTTACGTGGCGAGCAGAGCCAACGAAACTATCCAACATTTGACCATGAGAGACTTGTTTAATATTCTCTTGGGAGAAAACGAAATTCGAGATATCGCTCATTTAATCATACCGTGATATATATGTGTATATATATATATATATATGTGTATGTATATATATACATATATATATATATATATGCGTTCTACCTTCCTTCTTTTTCCGAAGGAACATTTTATTTTCTCGTCCTTTTCATTAATTTTATTTGAGTATTATTTACTTTATTTCTTTTGTCTATTCTTTCGATTGGATTTGAAAGAATAAAGTATATACATCGGATGCGATAATAAGATTTTCCTAAGACGATCTAACGATCGATAGCTATTAATTACGACCAAGATGATGTTTTTAAAATTTCAAGAAACGATCGATTAATTATACCGACGTACATTTTTTTGTTCGTTCGTTCGTTCCTTTATACGTTCTTTTCTCTTTAATTTTATTTTTTATACTACAATTTTACGTGTTGCGATTTTATTATTATAATATAATAAAATGTTTCATTAAACAGATCATCTTTCTTTTTTTTTTTTTTTTTTTTTTTTTTTTTATCGAAAGACACGTAGTGCATGTAGCATTTGTTGCGTCTTACAAAAGACTTTGACACCATTGCGTGTTGCATTACTCGTCCAAATTGTATTTTCGAAAGAGGCGAACGAAACGACACATACACACACGTCGGATATTTAATTCAACGACTTATGTATATCATAGTTACTATTACTATTGTGTTACGATTCTAACACATTTCTAAGTGATTGATAAGGTAAGCGAAAGTTCACAAGTATGTCCTTCGAACTCAATGAGCGAGCAAACGAACGAACGAACAAATAATGAACGAATGAACGATCAATCGGCGATCGATATTTCTTAAGTAGATAAGGTTTTCCTAGATAAATAATTTGAAACTAATATAATATATACGATTTCTTTAAAGATTCTTATTTTCCTAGGCTGTGCAAATCGTTAGAGAAAAAATGCAGAAGAAAAAAAGAAAAAGAAAAAAACAAGAAAAAAGAATGAAAATACGTATATACATGATTACATGCATACATATATATATATATATATATATATATATATATATACATATCATGTATATATGTGTATAAGTAACGTATCGAAATGATAATAATGACCTTCAAATTATCTAAATCGATCGTAGTATAGGGAAAGAAAAAGATCATAGGATAATAAACTGCGATCAATGTTTCTCTATTAACAATGACGATCTTCTCTCTCTTTTTCTCTCCCTTCCTCCCTACCTCTCTCTCTCTCTCTCTCTCTCTCTCTCTCTCTCTCTCTTTCTCTGTCTCCTTCTCCTCAAATTATCTATCTGTCTCACGTGTAATTTCTCTCGAGATTACACAATCGACTCTAACGAGATACGGTTGTCACATATAAGTCATTGCCTAACATATAAATACGTATACAGATAGGCTATACCTACACACACACACACACACTATACATACCTACATATATATATATACTCATATGTATATGCTCTTAATACATATATACTCTTAAAGAATTTAATCATCCCAAAATGTAATGACCAAACGACTCGCAGTTTATTTACAAGAGTGTGACAAAATAAACAGACGTATCGTATCAACTCGAAAAGTCTCCCCTCTAACTCCCTTTCTATCTTCGGAAATCAATGATAAAGAATTTAATGCGCGCACAAATTAGTATCTTACGATACTCGAACGTTTGTTGAAGGGGACAGAAAGAGAAAGAGAGAGAGAGAGAGAGAGACAGAGAGAGAAAGAGAGAGAGATCGATTGCTATTAATATAATTTTCATGTGAAAGATATACACACATACACATACACTCACACATCGAAAAAGACACATCATTTTGAGATATATACGTATATAAATATATAATATCAGCGAACGTGTTCAATTATTAAATTCTATATTCTTTTTTCATTTTTTTCTTTTTTTCTTTTTCCTTTTGTTTTCCTACAATGAACAACAGAACTAGATATGTTTATTGTTATAATTTGCGAACGAAGAATGTTATTTTTCTATTTGTCAATCTCTTCTTTTTGTCCAATTTACCATTTCAAATAATTTTCAAGTATAATACTGTTCTTCTCGCGCTATTTGAATATCTAACAACAAGAATATTGGAGATGATTAGGAGGTGGAGATTAGAATAAAAGATGATCCGATAAAAGGTATCAAGGTAAGAAGGTTTAAGAGAGAGAAAAAGAAAGGAACAGAGAGAAATAATTAAAAAGTAGAAAGAAAAAGAGATAGATAGATAGATAGATAAACAAATAAATAGAGTATTCGTGCAAGTATTACAAACAGAATAGATTAGAATAAAATAGAATAAAATAGAATTAACATTTGTCAACTTAATTATACTATCTTCGCACTATCTCTTCAAATATTTATAATATTTGCAAAATAAATTTTGTAGATACGTAGTAGATAAGATTTAATGTTGTACAATGTAAATCTTTGAAGGAAGAGTTAAAGAGAGAGAGAGAGAGAGAGAGAGAGAGAGAGAGAGAGACAGAGAGAGAGAGAGAGAGAGATAGAGATAGAGATAGAGAGAGAGAAGCAAGGAGAGGAATATATAGGGGGCAATGTCGGAAAACGAACGGACATGCGTAAGATCGAACGATATATACCATATATACTATCCGTGGAAGGCAGTCTCGTTTAAACTTCGCACGAGGACGGACGTATGTATTTATCTTCCGCGTAACGACGAAGAACTCTCGAACTCTTAGATAGATCTTGTAAAAGTAAACAATCAACATCTGTAAAAGAAATAATTTATATACATATACATATATATATATATATATATATATATATATATATTTAATGTATTAATCGTTAAAAAGTTTTCTTTCTTATTTTTTGTTTGTTTGTTTTTTTTTTTTCTAAAATCTTACGTCCGATCAAGATTTTGTTTGTATATTATATACGATATAAAGAAATACGAAAGAATAGGAATAAAAAGGGAAGGAAAAGGAAAAGAGAAAAAAAAAATTCGAAGTCTGAGAGAATCTTGAGGAGCGTAGTATTTTTTTCAGAAATGTAATAAAACAAATTTGAAAAAAGAAAATATTTTCTGAGCGTTTTACGACGTGTCCGTTGACTCGTTTAATTTTTCGAAATAAAAATAAGGGAAAATATACGAGAGAAAAAAATGCGAACTTGTACGTAGAAAGTGGTGTTAGAGAGAAAGAGAGAGAGAAAGAGAGAGAGAGAGGATGGGAGAGAAGGAGAGAGAGATAGAGAAGGAAAAGGAAAAAGAAAGAAGATAAAAATTTATTTAACAAAACGTTTTTTTTTTCCTGTGATCGGCACGGCGATCTGGCGAGTAGAGTTTGATACTTATCGGGATTTATAAACAGTCGACTCGTCGAACTCTCGTTCAGTAAGAAACTCCTCGTGTATTAGGACGGACGCGTGTTCTGTTAATTCCGCGATTTATACGTACATATATTACAGATATCTACTATAAAAATATATATATATATATTACATAGATATATATATATGTATATGTATATGTTATATTTATTTACATACACACGTATGATAAATAATTTTTTGGAAAGGTCAAGTACATAGAAAAATTTTTTGCATTTGAAAATGTAAGGATCTATGTTTTGAAAGAAAAAAAGAAAGAGAGAGAGAGAGAGATATATTATTCCTGGCTTACGAAGAGGAACGATCAAGTGAATAGATAAGCTCTTTTTTTCAATAGAGAGAGAGAGAGAGAGAGAGAAGAGAGAAAAATCGCTTGTTTCGTCGATACAATGACGATCTCTCGTATTTTACGTTCAACGACGTCTCTTTAACGGTGAGTAATTTTTACATTTTTTCTTACTTTTTATATAGATGTATGTATACATATATACATATATATATATATATATATATATATATACACCTACGTACATACATATATGTACACGTATTAGATATATTATATCATATCGTTTAATCGCCAATGTCTCTTTGTAATTATTATCGTATTTTTTTGATCATAATATTATCAACAGATGCGAATTATAATCTCAAGATCATTTAATCATAAACCAAGAGATGAGAAAGAACAAAATATCGATATGTTATTTAAAACGAACGAAAGATGACTACGTACAAGTATCGAAAGTCATAATTTATAAATTTAATAAACGTGTCACGAATCTATGATTACTAATTGACGTTTCTCGTTCTTTTTCTCTTTTTTCTTTTCTTTTCTTCTCTTTTTTTTTTTTCTTTTTTTCTTTTCTCTTTAAAGTCCTCATCAAACAAACTTGCTATCTATTTATGATTCTATGCCAACGTCGTGACAACATATTTAATACCTTTGACTGCTACGAAAATGTAAATGAAGAATTGATCTTTCTCAATTAAAAAGTTATAAAATGACGTGACGTGACGCGACGCGACGCATTCAGATTTGGAATGTTAATCCTAAGAAAATTGTTTGTCGAATCGTTGGACTTACATTTCTGATGTATATTCATGAACTTCGTGTCTCATAACAAAGTTAAAGTGCCAAAGCCGGGCAAACAACATTCGATAAATTTTTAATATCATTAATTATTATATTAGATCAATCAATTGATTATATGTAACATTAGTGATTATGAATGGAAAAAATGTTTGATATTTTTCATATCTCTAAATAAATAACATTGTAGTATTTTTTTCTTGTTCGAAAACATTTGATATCTTATATCGAAACAAATAACGCTATATAGAGAGTAATTTGTTTATTGTTAAACAAATTTTTCTATATTTTCTATCTAAATAAATAGCAACAGTATTTTGATCTTTTTGATCGAAAATTATATTATATAAATAATTTATATATTACTAAAATTTAAAAAAAAAATATATATATATACATACATGCATGTATATCTCATTTGATATTTTTATTATCGAATAAAAAGAAAAAATTCTATATCGTTTAATTTTTTAAATTATTTAAAAAATAAAATACATAAATAAATTTAGGCTTTAATTTATAATATCTTCGAGACATGATAAGTTACTTTTGATTTTTTTCTCCCGATTAGAAAAATATCGTCGAGTCTTTTAAGTTAATATCACGACAATAAGAACGAATAGGTTTATTCAAACAACTTGTTGATCTGTCTACGCTTGGCGTCAGCTATATCATCGTACAACTTTTCGGTGTATGTTACGATATCAAATATTAAATTAATGTTTCGTATGACTCGTACATTCGTACGGTTCCGATTACTTTAACTCGTTCTCACTTTCGTTTGAAGGGCGCGACATAGTGGTAATGACTCGAACATGGTCAGACACATTAACTTGATTAAACACTAACTTCGCACTAACACGCTCACACGTAAATGGAAACACGTGATATTCTACCAGAAAAATAAATAAAAAAGAATATCTTTTTTCTTTTCTTTTCTTTTCTTTTTTTTTTTTTTTTCTTTTAACAACAAGATTACAATTCGTAATTTCTATTGTATGACACGATTTGAAAAGATAAAAAAAAATCTTTCCGTCTATTCTCGTACATATCTGATTTACGATATCGTTCGTCAAAGAGAAATGACATTAATTAATAAATATTTAATTTATTCGATAATTCGTTTGAACGACAATACGAACGTATTGAGAATGAAATATTAAATGCGAGATACTTTTGACCGTATGAAAATGAATTTTTATAAAAATGAATTCTTTATAATATTTATAATCGTAAAACAGAGAAAGATAATTTATAAAAAAATATATGTACAACGTTACTACAGAAAAATAAAAAATAAAAAATAAA
>NC_057689.1:2666435-2670604 GCF_014466175.1 Vespula pensylvanica | reverse complement strand
GGGGGGGGGGTGGCTGGGGGTAGGAGGATAGAAAAAATTTATTGATCTTTTTTCCTTCGAGCCACCCCTTTCCTTTTTTTTTTTATTTTTCATGTAACATGCAGATATACATATATACACCTACGTTATGACGTGCGAAAAGATAATTAAACGAACGACATAGTACGGTATTAATAATAATCGAAGATCAGTTTACACGATTCAATCGTAGCCAGCAGCCTAACAGGATGGATCGTTTAAACGTTCGCAAACATTAAAAGAGAAAATATTTGTCTTTGGATTTGTAGTCCGTCCGACGGAACGTCGTAAAACGATTGTCGTCAGAACGACATTTTTTTTCTCTCTTTTCTAATCTTTTTTTTTTTTTTTTTTCTTTTTTCTTTTTTATTTAGGCCAACCAAAAACCCATCCCCGATAAACGAGAAATCTTCGAGCGAACGTAGATATTAATAATAATACTGGTTGGGTCTAAATTTTGTAGACTTAATTGAAAAATCGATTACACTTTTACGAGTAGTCGATTGGAATGTCAAAAGTCAATTGAACATTTTCAAGTAAATTTTCTTTTTTTCTCTTTTTCTTTTTTACATAACTCGTGAAACTCTATAGAATCTAAAAATAAATAAATAAAAAGTAATTGATGTTTAAAATCATCTAAGAATCTTTTATCCCAATCGTATGTCATACTAATCAATGATTTCATTCGTTTTATCTCTTTCTAATATTCGTCGAGAACGTCGATCTGATTAAACGATTTTTATTATTTATTATATTAATCTTGCAGTTTTTATCGATCATCTTGCTAAGTGCATAAGAAGAAGAAAGAAGATGAAAGAATAAGGGATAAATATTTTCCTTGAATGATACATCTTTCTTCTCTCTCTCTCTCTCTCTCTCTTTCTCTCTCCTTCTTCTTTTTTTTCTCATCAAATGCCTTTTTTTTTTGTAGAAGCTTTTAAAAAGATTAGAATCCATCGCGAAGTATCTGCTTACTTACTTCGACGCTTTCCTTTTCGTTATCACAATATCAAGAGAAATACCAAGCTTAATATTTCATTCAAACGACGTGAGAGAATCTAATTATTTGTCACAATGAATTTCTAGCAACTGATCATATCGGATATCTGCATTTGCATATATATCTGCATACGTATGCAAATATTAACATGTATTAACATGTCCATTTATGTGCTTACAAGAACGAATGACGATTAGATTAAATACATTAGTTTCTCAAGTATGATAAAATTAATTCATTATAGATAGAATCGGTATGACGTTTAATCAGCGTTTAATTCAAATCTTTTCTTTTTCTTTTTTTCTTTTTTTAGTTTTCTAATTTAAAAAAGAAAAGAGAGAGAAGTAAGTGCAAAAGGAAAAGAGAAAAGAAAGGCCAAGAAGAAAAAACAAAATGGAGAGAAAAAAAAGAGAGAGAGAAAGCAAGAAGTAAGAGAAAATGTCGAGTTATATTGATTTGTGCGATTTATTATTCCTCTTACATTAATTTAAAAAATCGACTTAAAGTATTGGTTTAATGAGTCCCTCGACGTATAACCTCTCCGTGGTGATCAGTTAAAAGAAACTTGCTCTTTCTTTGAGAACTACTCTCCTCTACATTTAACTTTGTCGATTCTCATCGATCGATCGAAAATAAAAATCATGATCGATCTAACTTTGCTTCTCTTTCTTTCTCTTTCTATCTCTTTTTTTCTCTTTCTCTTTCTCTCTTTTTATGTATATGCATATATATATATATATATATATATATATATATATATATATATCTTTCTCTCTTTTTACCGGCGACCTTGAACCGACAAGATAATCGATAAGGATCACGTAATATGATTTCAATAAGCTCTTTTTTCCTTACGATACGATCGATATTCTCTTATCCTGACAAGGATATTTCTAGAAAAGAAAGAATAGCAATAAGAGTTTCGAGATACATTTACAAACGTCATCAAGATTCTATCTATCTGTTTTGTTATTTGCGATGCTTTTACTACTCATGATGGAATAATACTTGGTTCGATCAAACTTATTATTAGAGACGTTCGTAGAAAATAAAATAGTACAAATAAAAAAACTGAAAGTTAGATTTTAAAGAAAACATAGCACATTGATCTTCATCGTTCATGTATCGATCGAAGAATTTTGTTTCTTTTTTTATTTTTATTTTTATTATTTATTTTTTTTATTTTCTCTTTTATTCGTTTTCTCTCTCTCTCTCTCTCTCATTTTTTTTTTATTTTTTTAATAAATCTCTTCGTTCAATATTCATTGAAATAATTCGAAATACTTCGTTCTATAATAATTGTGAAATTTAATATATCTACTAAAAATTTAATACATCTATTGAAATTAATATATCTATTAAAAATACCTATCATAATTATGAAATTGAATTATATCTATTAAAAAGGGAAAGAGAAAAAAAAAAACAAACAAATTCCCAATAATTTTTAGCGATATTCTGATGGGATATGATGATTCGTGTTGTCGAATTATTCCGAGAAGAAATTTTCTCTTTCTCTTCTTCTTCCTTTTTTTTCTTTTTTTGATTTTCGTAATTTTGGATAAAAATTTGTTTGAAATGAAACGGTGGGCAATTTTTTTCGTTATCTCGTTGAAGATAATAACTTATAGGTATATTTTTCCAGTGATCTCATACCTTGATTAGTTCAATTTATTAGCAAGGAAATGTTGATACCAAAGTGAAATTAATTGCTTCTTGTTTAGATCGTTAGGATATTTTTTTGTGTAATTTTCTCGAAATATGAGGGCGTATTGTATACATCTGCATCTACATATACATATACATATACATACATAAACAGATTGATTACGAAGTTGCTTTAATGGTTTCCTGCTTCTAGATTGTATTATTTTTATTAGAACAAAATGTAGAATATAATATAACATATGATACACAAGATTATAGAACCCTTTTCTCTCGAGAAAGATTAATGCGTTAAAAATTACTTGTATGTATTTTTTCTCTTTCCTTTTTTTTTTTTTTCCTTTTTAATTACATCTCCGCATGATATTTCCCGAAATTCCATAATTTTTCTGAGGTATGTTTGCTCGGGAAAACTGCGACGTCGGACCGCAAATGTCTACATTTCTTTCACTTCATTATTATTTGAGTACAGTTAATGAGAGAAACAGAGATAGAAAAACAGAGAAATAGACGAGAAGAAAGAAAGTGAATGAATTCACGGTGTGATTATTTTTTTTTTTTTTTTTTTTTTTTTACTATAAAGACATTGGTACAGGCAATAAGTATATTGTGTTAGGATGTTACCACGCCTTTGTTATCTTTCTCTCTCTTTTCTGGCTACTAATTAAAAGATAACACTTTACGAAGCGAATCAATTAGCACACTGATCCCCAACGAAGGCATGACGTTCAAGGACGTTTTCTTTCTTAACGTTTTCAAACGTTATCGACCGTTTTTTAAAATAATGTTCACGTTTTTTAATACATACACATACACATACACATTCATTACATTTGTAACACACAATACATGATATATAGTAGATTCTATTTCGTAAAATATATTTAATCTATGAAACGATATAAGAAAATTATTGAAAAAGAAAAATCATATTCGGTGGTTCGCATAAATTGTGTAATATGAAAATATATAGATTATCTATCTATAGTAGGACAAAATAGGCTATTATAGGACACTATACAACAAAATGTACTTATGTATCGATCAGCTGATTTAGGGTATCACCTAAATGGCAATTAATTCGATCTATTGATAGCACTACATACGTCATCACTTAATTAACGCCATGTTTGTTTTCCCCCTTTCACCGTCTCTCTCTCTCTCTCTCTCTCTCTCTCTGTCTCTCTCTCTGTCTCTCTCTCTCTTTCTATCTCTATCTCTCTTAACGACGACATCCTGCTAAGCATAGTTTACGGGAACGCATTAAATAACTTCCTCGTAGCGTAGCGAATGTCGGATACAGAATTGTACGAACACATTGAAAAATTGGGTGAAATGCAAGTGGATAAAAGCAAGTCACCGTATATCATATCATACCATATGTATTTATTTATATACCGGCAGGGATTTAAGACATGGAAGAATAAGATGAAATAAGAGGACCGCTGGATGAACGTTCTAACTTTATTAGAAAAAAAAAAAAAAA